>NC_136912.1:23328961-23616461 GCF_949606895.1 Notothenia rossii | reverse complement strand
CACACACACACACACACACACACACACACACACACACAGGCACAGCACAGAGGCACAGAGGTTACACACCATGCACGGCATCATTGATTTTCTGTTAAGGACCGCAAGAAACAATCAGTAAACAATTTACTATTCAGCAAACGCTTATTTGAATGCAAAAAGATTAAAGTAAATAAAAACAGTTTTTCAAAGTCAGATATAAAAATCCAATCAGTTGCTCGTGACTAAATGATTCTGCATTTAAGCTTCGAGGTAGTCTTTCTAAGAATTTACAACTCATCATTTTCATTTTAGATGAGAGAATCAAGTAATTGTTCCGTCATGGAGGGCAAGGACACTACATAATACGCTTTGAGTGTTAGGCTACATTCAAGACCTTTAGTAGAAGTATATTATAAGTCGCACAATACAATTATTTTTGCTTTGACTTATCATTAATAAGTAATTATTGATTACACAATGTAATGGTTATAACTAATGAAACAATATGCTTTAAGATTAACAAATAAAATGAGTTGTTCATCACCAACTACCCGGTAAATAGCTTTGAAGGTGGTTATAAATGTTGTAGGTTGTTCCAAAATATGTCAATGAATCAAAGTGCTTTTAAGGTTGAGCATATTTCATTGATCGATTTGTCTGCTATATTCAATAAAACAACCAAAGGCCAAAGACACAAGGCTGATAAAGGGGATGACATGCACCAAAGGGCCTCGGGTAGTGTCCTCACCATGATGTTGTTGTGGATAAAGCCCTTGCGGTAGCGGGCAGGTTTGAGGTGGGGGTACTCTTCAGTGCTGGTGACCTGAATGTTCCACACACGTCTCCACGCCTTGTACAGCTGCAGGTGAACTGGGTACACACCGGAGTGGTGAGGGGCCACAGCGTAGCCCATGTCCACTGGGATGTTGTGCTCCTAGAGATGGAGGACATACATACGCAGAGACATATATGTGAGGGTTATATACATAAACAGAAGTTATGGCGCATTTACAACTCTGACAGAGGACATGGTGGGACATAAACACCGGGCCCAACAGTCTGACCTTGTACAAGAAGCGCCTGGTTTGTGTTTTGTTTGTTACGACGGCGGCCTTCGGGTTGAAAATAGTTTGTGTGAGCATGTGTATGTGTGGGAGTGTGAGGGTGGATGGTGCCGGGTGCATCTTGCAGACTGATGGTGTTGTCCTTCGCTCTGACACACACCTACACACACTGTCAAAGCTAAGCATCAGCGGTCAGGGGATGAGGGAGTGGAATGTGTGTGTGTGTGTGTGTGTGTGTGTGTGTGTGTGTGTGTGTGTGTGTGTATGTGTGTGTGTGTGTGTATGTGTGTGTGTGTGTGTGTGTGTGTGTGTGTGTGTGTGTGTGTGTGTGTGTGTGTGTGTGTGTGTGTGTGTGTGTACAACAGAGGTGAGGGATCACACTTTATGATCGCGTTCACCTTCAACATCATGAACCAACCCCCCTCTCTGCATTGTATGTGATATAGGGCATGATCCTACAGTTTGGTTGAACTCAGTCACACATCTGCTAACAAAGCAAAGGAAAAGAATGCAGAGGAAGGCTAGAATAACTTGGTGGACTTCAGATAAAACTGGGCTCAGGTGTGCCCATCTGAATAAGTGCATCGCTGCCCAACAGGGATATTAATGTCGTTAGTTTGTTTTTTACAGCGGAGAATTAGCACTACACTCTGTTCAAACATTCTTCTTCGCTGACAGAAATACAACTATTTTCCGAGCACCGGCTCATAAAAATGAGTTTATATGGAGGTAATTTGCGTTAAGAATGTAATTCAACATATTTGTGCACCTTCAAGACATTCACAGGTTTGCTTTACAGTATTAGCTTGTGAAAACTAAATCAACAATTAGACACAGGAAAGTAAACCAAGTTTACAATTTCAACACCAAACTTTCCGCCCTACAAAATGTTTTTATGCAATGTAAACAAAGAAGCATTTTTATATTTCCTGTAAAGTAGTTCATGTAACAAAGTGTATTGTTTGTGTTAGAATAGTTCCAGTGATTTGACCTGCAAACTTCATCTCAGCAATCTGCTGTAGCAAAGAAATAGCAATTACTAACAGCAACAGACGTCCTTGAAGAAAATGCAATCATGGGAAGCGAGCATGATTAAAAGGACACACACGAACAAAAATGCAACAATAGAACAAACAACTGCAAGAAATGAGTGTGCGTGTCTGAGTGTGCGCATCCATCTCACCAGAGCGAACTCCTTGTTGAGGACCATCTGCTCCAGCAGCGATGACTCGTTGTGGAAGAGGTGAGGCTGCATGTGGCTCCACATGTGGGGGAACCACCAGAACTCATCCACATACTTTAATAGTAAATCGTCTCCCTCGTCCTCCTCCACCGTGCCTGCACACACAAAACCCACACATGGTCACGCACACACAAGGACAAAAGGACATGGAACAATGTATAAATGCACACTTCACGTAGATAAGGAGCATATTATGGACCTTAGCTATAGACAGCTTCACAGTGGCATGATGGTATATCATCACTAAGCAACTAGGTTGTTTTAAGGTTGGGTTGCTAAATAAGGTGGCGGTCTGATACCATGGTGACAAAAAGTCATGCCATAGCAATAACAGATGCCATGGTAATACGTTATAGTCCGTATCAGCTATTTCCTAATTATAATTATGTTCAGTCACACATCTATTATTCGTCTTGACTGTATCTTACTCCTGTGTTCTGCTGCTTCAGATTTAGACACTTTAACTAGAAAATCAATAAAATCTGTCCTTGAAACAACAACAAAGCTTAGAATGCACAGCCGTGTGTCACCTCATCACACTTACGCCTTAAAGGTTATTTCTTTACTATTATTATAAAGGTAAGTATAAAATATGTATCGTATTCTTTGTATTTCATTGTACTACAAGCTATATCAACTTCATTACTACTACTACTATCCTGTCTGACGATTGTCCTGAAAGTATTTTCTTGCTTTGGTAAATGTTATTTGGTAGATTAATTAGTGATGACTTAGGGTGTAAAAGTCTTTATTATAAGAGATGTTGTTAGTGTAAATAAACATGGACTGTAAATGCCCATATCTACATTAAAGTAATGTAAGAGACATTTATTTTACACCGGTACATAATAACATCAATTATAAAGCCATGTTATTTGATGAATATGTTGAAAGTTAGTTGTACGGTTTGTTTAGATACACAACATTGATATAAATTCAATCAACAGTTGACATTTGGACAGTATTGTGTAACCTTTCATGTTTCAAATACAGATTTGCCACATGACCATCTACTGTAAGAGAAATAGTGCTCTTTAGACTTTATCATAAAAATAGATTACTTATATTGAGTAAGCCAACATCATATCATGTTAGATTGGTATATAATTGATGGAGTGTGCTTGGTAAAAAAAATTCAAATTCAAATTCAAATATAAAAAACAAGTGAACAAAAAATGGATAGCTCTTATAAAAGGCAAACTATTTGACCTCTTGTATAAAAACCAACCTAAATGAATAAAGTAATGTGTAGTGAATGTCCTTTATATAAAACATCACTCTAACTTGTATATATATATATATATAACAAAAACCTTTCTAGACATGTTTTTGAAAGCATATTTATATCTGTTAGAGTTACTGTATACATTTTACAAGGGTGTGTATATTAAGAAAACAAATACAAAGGACACACCTGTGTGGTAGAACTTCCCAGAGAAGCCCAGGTTGAAGGTGAAGTTGGAGATCTGAGAACGAAGCTGTTTCTGAGTCTCAAGGAGAGCCTGCAGATAGAGAGATGTAGAGAGATGTAGATAGTCAGATAGATAGTCAGATAGATAGTCAGACAGTTTATCAGGTTTATCTATCCCCAGTCAAAACGTACACGCACAAACACCTGAGACGTCTGATTCAGCTTCTATGCTGTATAATTGAGTGAACTCTGGTCCCGGCTTAGACAACTATCATGATGGCTATGTGGACTCATCAGTGCATATAATATGGTTTGAAAATGGCAGTCACAGACATGCTGTTACACACAGTGCGTCTCATTATTGTGTTCTGTTTTATTTGTGCACCACGTTTTTCCAGTGGCTGTGCCTGTCCTTAAAGTTACCTCAGTCTCTGGGTTTCAATACTTGAATCAGGATTTTCTCCACTTATTTAATGACTTCATTAGTTTACTGGCCTTTAAACAAAGACTCTGTAATGAGTGTTAACTAAAGACAGTTGCACATTGGCACACACACTCACACACACTCACACACACCGACAGTAATGCGAGTTAATGAAGGTCAGTGCATTAGTAGCCTCTGGAGGGTGGACTAATGACCCCCGCACACACTCCTCCCTTCTCATAATTCTCTCCATCCATCCCATAACACTAGCAAGTAAAACTGTGCCCCCCCCCTCTCTCTCACTCCTCTCCTGCCTCCTTTCTTTCTGATTCTCCCTCTATTCTTCCATCTTCCCGCTTCTGAGAACCTGCAGTCGCCTTTCTGCCCCCCTTCCCCATTTCTCTTCACTCCCCCCCACCCTTTTCTGAACCTCCATCTCTCCCTCGCTTGCTCCGTGAAAATGTCACATTCTCAGGAGACGGGGCTGTTCTAATTTGAAAGGAAGGCTGAAGCAGCATAGAGGAAGGAGCGCTCTCACTCCCTTTCTAAAACACTCTCCTCTTGCTCTTTCCTTTGCGTCTTCTTACTATATTGTTGCACTTTTCACCGTTTTCCCCCTTCCACAGGTATTTTGTTTATTTATGAAACTCTTATAACTCCTTGTGTATTTAGGTCTACACGGTCTTTCTGTTTGGTTATGTGCCGCATCACTATTAACTATTTTTGTTATGCTGCTTTTAATCGTTCCCCAGGAACCCTGCCTGATTTAAGAGACCTGAGCAGCTGATGTCAGAATAAGGAATCGGTTCCAGGCAGACTCTCACTCTTTCTCTCTCCTCCTATGTGTTTGTGTGTGTGTGTGTGTGTGTGTGTGTGTGTGTGTGTGTGTGTGTGTGTGTGTGTGTGTGTGTGTGTGTGTGTGTGTGTGTGTGTGTGTGTGTGTGTGTGTGTGTGTGTCCTAAACAAAATAAACAGACACATGCACACAGTGTCTTCATTAGCTCTAATCTAATGGTGTTGAAGATGGCTGCATGCTGACAGATGTGCACAGCTCCCTAATCTGATCCCCTGTCTCCTCTCTTATGACATCCTCTAAATCTTACACAAACACACACACACACACACACACACACACACACACACACACACACACACACACACACACACACACACACACACACACACACACACACACACACACACACACACACACACACACACACACACACACACACACACACACACACACACACACACAGGCCAATGTGTGAATACAGAGACACAAGATTTAAATTAAGTTTATAGCCGACTGCTTTGCATTGTAACTCAATATACAGTACACTCCCCGATGCACTTGGTCGCAATGCATTATTAACGTTTGTTGGTATCTGTAAGACTCAGTGTAGGTGTGTGTCCAAGTGTGCAGTATATTAGTTTAAACACCTCATTTGTATTCTGCTACCTAACACCCATAGCAGAAAACAGAAGAGCCACACAGAGGACCAACCTTTGAGATGCGTCACGGCCACAAGTGACCCTACAGGTGCTTTTGCATGTTTTAGCCCTTTTACTTTCGCAGTGAGCATTTTATCAGCTTTATTTCTTTCTTGGGAAAGTTCTATGTTCTTTTGCAGCAGTGCCATTGTGAGCAGAGAACAATTGTTAAAGCTCATTTAGCTGACAGATCCAGAGCACCAAAAAGAAAACTCTCAAATGGGCCAGTTCTCACATTAAAGACGTTGTTGTTCAGCAGCCAACGCTCAAATCTTTCAGTGAACAAACAAACAAGGGCCTTCTCTGTTAGTAACCGAATAACTTAATATATGAAACTTTCACAAGCTACAAAATGATAACTGCAATGGATCATCTTTCTCAAGCAAGTTTTAAGTCTCTGCAAAGTTTTTTTTCAAAACATTTATTTTGAATGGCCTACATTTAATAATAAACAGTTTAGTTTTGTACCATATACTGCTGATAAATTGAAAGGACACTACTGACATGTAATCCATTTAAATATTTCAAAACAAGGTTTTTTTATATTTCAGCACTTTCATTTATTTGACCTTTTCAAACTGTTTGAGATTTGATGGTGAATGATAACTTTATTTAAATCTAACCAATAACTGACACTAATGTTACTTTAATGGAAACAAAAACATGTTTTTCTTAACACTAGAACAGCCAATGGGTCAGTTTTACTTTAATCTTTGATTGTATGTAACTTTTTTTCAATAGAATATTAAGGTCTCCCAGTCCGTGACTTTTCCTGAAAGGGTGTTATGTAGCACCCTCTGTTGTTAAAAATGGTCAATATGAAGAGAGAGAGAGAGAGAGAGAGAGAGAGAGAGAGAGAGAGAGAGAGAGATAGAAATAGAGATAGAGATAGAGATAGAGATAGAGATAGAGATAGATGGATAGATAGATATACAGATCGATAGATAGAGAGGGATAGAGAGTGTTTTGTTACCTAAACAAAACACAAGTCTAACACCAAGCGTTTAAATCAGCACTGGTAGCGATATTTTATACTTCATGCTATCTGCACAAACTATATCATATGAAAAGCTGAGAGTCCATAGATTCTATTGGTATAAGTTTCATCCCTGTGCGATCAAAACTCACTGTTCTACATGATAAATAAAAGAACATTGCAAAATCAATAGCGGGTAAATTTGACCCGTTGGCGGTTTTAAGTATACAGCGACCTCTGGCGGTTCTAGTGTTAAAAGGCTTTGATAGTGTGAAAAGTGAACAAAAATAGTTTTGCAAATAATTAAATGTAGTGTAAGCATGCTTAAGAGCCATTGCGATTTGTATGGTTGCTACATTTCTCTGCTTCGGTAACATTTCACTCACAGGTTCTTCAGACCGGAGATAAAAAGGTTTACCTGTTTCGATTGTTCAGGCCATTCAATTGGTCAGCAACCATGTTAATAGATCAACCCGTCTGCACCTACTCTTATCTATAAAGCAGATAACCACTGACAATGGCGATTTTAATGGGGATGATATCAAAGGGTTGTCTTAACTGCATAATATTCAAAACACAACCACAGCACTGGTATATCAATAGTTTGTCAAGACCCAAACAAAAAACCCAAATCTTGTGCTGGGCAAATTGTGGCATTTTACTGCCTCCCTTACTGACCTGAGTGTTGTCTTTAGAAGCCTTTCTAGAAAATAATAGGGGGCCACGGTGGCTCATCATAAGGTGGCAGCACTGTGGAACTAAACTATGCCCAGCAATAAAAAAAGAGTGATATTGTTTAACAGAAAAAACAGCACTGAGCATACGACAAAACCCTAGCTCCATCTCCAAAGGACAATGAAGCCCCCCCCCCCCCCCCCCCCCGCCGGTGTTTTTCTGAGGGTGGCAGCAGATCCAGAATAATGGATGGGTTTAAGCAATATGAAGCCAATCTGTCCACTGGATACTGAGCTCAAAGCTTGATATTGTTTTGAAATGGCCAATAAGAGATACTTAAAAGAAGGGGGGATGTGGATTAGCACGAGGTGGGACTATGTAGCATTCGATCTTGACAATCCTAGTGATGAAGGTAAACACACAAATGGATTAGCAGTTAGTGATAGCCCTTATTTCTGTGCCCAATCCTACAGCTGCCTCACACTGCGAGTGTCAGAAGCAATGCCAGTTTGTTTCTGTGTTAGAGAAGGCGACAGTGGTTGTCGGTGTGTTCTTCCATGTGTGTGTGGTAAGCACTAGAAGAGGTGCCAGCTAGATGTTGGGGTTCAAACAGATGGGAGACAGGCATCTGGACAGCTGGCATTCACTGCCTTTCACAAACCCTTTACACCAACCACCTCCCCACCATATCCCCATTCTGTCATTCTCGCCTTTGCAACATTTCTTACAGCTTTTCTTTTCACAGCCTTAATCTAGACTGGGAGATATAAAATAACAAGATAAGTAATTTGCGAGTTGGATTTCATGTGCAAACAGATTTAAAGGTGTGCCGAAAGGAATGAGGAAAACATTTACGGGGTTTAAATGTCATGGGAAAGCAGGTCAAAGTTTTTGAATTCATCTAAATTTGTGCATTTGTTTGTGTCTAGTTGTTTGTATCTTTACATGTAATGTGAAAGCTAGACCAGCAAATGTAACTGGGCCATGCATCTCTATTTGATGAGCACAAAGAGCACTTTACAAGTTAATGTCAGTCTTGCTTTTGCTTACTCTCATCTCTGTCCCCATTGCAGCCTGCTTGTCAGATTCAAGTCAGTGTAGCTTTTTATATTTGAGCATTTTACAAAACCATCTTTTCACTTGCATTTACAGATTCAAAGGTACTTGTGATTGCTTTGGCATTGCGATACTTATACTAAATTCTTCTTGGCAGCCCCTCAAGGATTTTGAGTTTCCGTGATTGCTGTGACCGCAAAACCTGCCTCATTTTGTAGAAGGAAATGCATGGAACTCTGCCACATTTGGAGTTAATTTGGAGTAAAAAAAAGAGCACTGACAAAAAATTAATCAAACAAAAAAAGTTATTAATGAACTTGTTGACAGATGCTTTAAGAGAATATTCATTAAAATGACACTGCCAAGATACATTTCATAACCCTTGATTCATAAACATGTAACCACCTTTTTTCTTTATAATAACGTAACTGTAAAGATTCCTCTTCCCTGCAGGGCGGCCTTAGATCATTTCTCTTGACCAGATCAGGGGGGCCAACGAGAGCAGATGTCAGGACGATGCTGGAAGCAATAACCTGTTCTTTTCTTCTGTGATCTGTCACCACCTACAACTTTGTAACTTTAAAAGCCATTAAGATTTAACACTAAAGGTCCCTTAGCAGGGGTGACAGCCTTGGCCATGTGTTAAATGAATAATGTCGCCTGACAAATACAAATGTAATTTATAAGCCTCATGTAACAAAAGAAGTCTAATTTTCTCCCATTTCCTTGTACGCCTCCAGTGGTTTTCAAATATTTTCTCCACTTTATATATGTTTTATTCATTATTCATGTAATAGCATTTGGCAAAGTAATAAACTGATATGGAATGAGCTCAGTCTCAATGACTTTAGCGGCATTATATGCATCATACTTAATGAGACTGCAGAATTAACTCTAAGTAGCGCACAATTAATTACAGAATGCTACAAAAACAAAATCGTAATTGAAGTCTAAAGATTGCACATTTTGTGACATTCCTTTTTTTGTTTTGTTTTCAATTTCATGCCGTCGCCAGACCAAAGTGATCGAGAAAATATACTTAAGCCCAGAATGTCAAGTATTCACTCCAAATGTCCCTGCCCCATTATCCGTTCCCTTTAGTCCTACTTTACTCAGTGCAATGCAGCTATATGTAGAAAAACAACCTTCTAGCTGGAAAATAGGTTAAAACAGGTTTACTATTTAGCCCCAAAGGCACATTTGCACTTTATGGATTATTAGGCCACATGAGTAAGCAGTAATTATTTGACTTGCCAAATTCAACAAAGTAATGAAAGTGTTCAATGGCCCCACTGTGTCTATAAAAACACATGTTTCAGTCGTAATTAACCAAGGACTTCTTTGCAGGAGCAAAAAGAGACACACTGAAAAAAACATATAATGTGCAAAATGCAGGGGATTTCTTCTGACACGGCGGCAGTCAATCAGTAGACAATCTAAAAATGCACCCACACAAATATGAGGAGGATTTGCAAACAGAAGCTATAAATATTCTAAGTATGTGTGCGTATCACTGAGCCACTACATTCTTTTAGGTTACAAAATAGTCAGTTCTAATAAATGCAACCCCAAAAGAATGAGTCTTGGCACGGTATGTGTTTTCACATGTGTGGGGGTCCACTCAACTCAGATGACACCGCTTAAGCAAGCAGAGAGCAAGTAAAATAGTTGAAACGAGTTGAGAGAGAGGTCTAGGGGGGAATACAAATAGGTCGGAGATAGTGATCAATGACTCAGGCAAGGAGGGGGTGAGGAAGGCAGTGAGTGGAGGAGGAGGAGGAGAAGGAGGAAGGGGTGAAAGGAGGAGGTAATAAAGAGGGATCTGAAGACGTGCATCGGACACCTCCCTAACGACCACTCCGAGGCAGACAAGATGAGAAAACCTGTAGGCATGAATTAAAAAACACAAGCACCGGCATGCGCAAATCATTAATGGGAGTTTTTGACTGGCATCGTCCCTCATTTTGAGAAATGTCATCCGTGGGGTGCCTCCCTGTGAATCATTTTAATAGAGAAAATACAGCCGTGTGTGTGTGAGTGTGTGTGAGTGTGTGTGCAGACATGAGGGGGTGTAGGTATTGTTTGTCACCAGATGAACTCGTGGGGTGAGACTAATGAAGAGTGCAGAGGAGAGGAGGGAGGCATTTTAATTGGCCTCTCTATGCCTCACTCCCCTCTCTTCTTCTCTCGGGGAGAACAAGAGATTTAATGTTGGTGTTTCGGAGGTAAGAGGGGATTTCTAACAATGGCCCTGCAAATGCCTTGTCCTACTAATTGGTCAATAACCCATCATGTTAGACATAAGCTGTTCTTGGAGCACCAGGGATGAGAGAAGCTTTACATTTGCACATCATCTGTCATTCATAATGATTTTTTTGCAATGCGCTTGTGCTGCGTGTCTTGCTACTAATTTGCTTATTACAAAAAAATTAATTCTGCAATGCAGGAACATGTAGAATTACATATTCAGACCTGTCTTAACATAAAAGTAAGGTGATATCATGGAAGAATTTGCATTTATATTTCCGGAAATATATATTTTTTGTATTGCCATGATGGCCATTAGTCACTCTGTTCTGACCATAATGTCGTCCAATCACCAGATTATGACAAAGTGTACTTTGTGCGAACGCATTGCTGCAAAATTACAGTAAGTATTGAGTACGGCATCATGTTTAATAAAAAGATGAAATGTCTCTCACCTTCACCTAAAAAGCTAGATTTGACACTTGGTCATCTAATATGAGTCATCCTTTCAACGGCTTTACAACGACACCTTGCTAGAAGTAAGAGATGCTCACCTATGAGCTTAACAACTAACCGACATGATTTACTAATCAACCTTCCCCTCTATCACAGAAAGAATGTAAGAAACGTAGACACGATAACAGCAAGACAACCACACATTATTTAAACAGCAGTGACCAAATACGCACACATGCACACACTTGACATCGATGACAAAATGTGTCGCTCCTATAGCTAACACTGAACACCAAAAGGTGTCATTTTGAATCAACTCATTAAATATTGGACCGAATGAACGAAAGATCAAATGTCCAATCAACAGCTAATAACTTTGTTGTGGATGTTTATTGACGTAACATTATTTTACATTTCTCACTTAAAATGTGCCTTATTCAAACTGTAATCTGACAACTCTACCCTAGGCTCTCTCTGAGGGGAATGGCTAATCACCATATTCCCGCTCCCCTCCTCTTCTTTCCCATTTCCCTTCAGCATTTTGTTTCTCTGAAATCGCAAAGTTAGCTGCTAGCTCTTCCCTTAGGCTCCATTCTCTATCTTTCCCTCCCTCCAGTCTTTCTTCCCTTCCTCCCAACTCTTCCCTTTTTCTACTCTTGTCTTCCTCACTGTGATTGCCAGCTATACTGAAGGAGAGAGAAGCAACGTGGAGGTAGAGTGAGTGTTTCAAATGGCATCACCCTCTTTTTCTGCCCCTCACTCTCTCCACCTCTTCCTCCATCTGCTTCTGCTTCTGCTATGGCACTGGTTCATCCTCATGTATATTTATGGTACAAAGCTGAAGAGTCAGGCAGACTTAAAATGAAAACTTCAACTAGAGAGGGCTTGTGTGCTCATTTTGTGAATGTTCTTGAGCATCGGTATGTGTGTGTGTGTGTGCGTGCGTGCGTGCGTGTGTGTGTGTGTATGTGTGTGTGTGTGTGTGTGTGTGTGTGTGTGTGTGTGTGTGTGTGTGTGTGTGTGTGTGTGTGTGTGTGTGTGTGTGTATATGCACTCTCTTATCCTTTTTGGACTCAAGCATCCTTTTTATATTCAAGGGTGGAATTCCTCTCCACTTCACCACCCACTGCCCTCCTGTTTTCTCAGCCTCCCCATTTCTGTCACCACCTCCCCAAGATTCAGTCACAGACAGGTGGTTGTTTTTTATTCCGCGCCTGACGGGACAGGTGTCAACCTTTGACGGGAAGTGACATTCTAATCTAAAGAAGTGATTCGAAAAAAGACCCACACAGAAATACACATATATACACACACACACGCACATCTCCCTATCATGTATATCCTGTGGCTGCAGAAGGACGGGCAGACCAGATTTAGCTCATGCACATCAGCGCAGAGAAGCATAAATCGCACATATTTTCTCACAATTTTCTCTTAAATGGCTCTGAGTGAGGTCGCAGTGGGAGAATGTGACCGCCGATTTCAAACAAATTCATCTTGCAGAAGCGTCTCATCTACACTTCAGCAAACATAAGACGTTTTTTTCCCCTTTAAAAAAATAAATAATTAAGTTCCTACACAAATTGGGGTTAGAATGTATGTATAAAACGTGTGCAAACACTATATCTGCGTGTGTGTGTGTGTGTGTGTGTGTGTGTGTGTGTGTGTGTGTGTGTGTGTGTGTGTGTGTGTGTGTGTGTGTGTGCGTGTGTGTGTGTGTGCGTGTGTGTGTGTGTGTGTGTGTGTGTGTGTGTGTGTGTGTTTGCTCATGCAGGCGTGTGTGTTGAAACAATGGCTGTCTTGAGAGGCGGGCTGCATGGCTGACTCTCCTTTGGTTTCCATAAGAGGAGGAACGTGGGAAAAGAGGAATAAGTGCCATTCATCTTTTCACTGGCTCATTCACTACCTCGCTTTCTCTCTTTCACTCCAAGTCTTTGTTCCCTTAAATGGCCTCTTCAATTCTGGCTAAACCTCCATTTGAGATCAATTCCCTCTCGCTGTACCCCAACACATATGCAATTGGCACACAACACGCACAGACATAACACAGGCAGGAGCTTTTCCCAAAGTCTCTCCCGTGCCTGAGCTAAAATCCTCAGGAATAAACGTAAGCTCAAATATTTTTGCTTATTTGTGTGCGGACTTAAACAGCAATATCTCCTTGATCTTATTTTCACCACTGCACTGGCATCAATTACTGTTTTTAGAATTTTAATCCAACACCAATGACACCACATATGCTCTCTCTTTTCCCCTCTGTCATTCAATTATCACACTCCCATCAACCATCAATACCTTCACATCCTTGGTGTTCATGCGTGTCCCTTCCTTCCCCACGAAAATGTCATCTACATCCACCAGTATGTGCCGGTCCAGACCCAAAGTAAGTTTCCTGTCAGTGAGGTAGGAGATGGCATCCACCAAAATGAGTCTGTGGAGCCAATAGCCCAGTCCCTGGCCAAAAAGTACCCTTCTCACCCCATCGAAGAGTCCCATGTCCTGCACCACAGTGGCGTGAAGGCCTGAAAAACCAAGTCCTGGATTATCTCCACTGTCTGCCCCTGCTACCTCCTTGGACCGTGCATGCAGCACAGCCTGATAGGTGGAGTGATTGGAGGAAAACGAGGTCCAGTCCTCCCCAGGTAACGCCCCTCGATCTGCTCCAGGCTTGGTCAGGTGGAGGAGAGGTGAGCTAGAGACCACACAACAGTCCCAAAGTGCCTGGTTGGTCCTAAGTACCAGTGGGAGGCCTCGGAGTTTGAGGAGCGGTGGGGAGTTCTCAGTTGAGCGGTAGAAACCAATGATGCCCACTCTGTACTCAGTGCAGTATTGATGCAACAGCTGTCTGTTCCATGTGTCCGCATGTGCATACTTTAAAAGATTTTCATAAATGATGAGTGAATATCTGCCGCGGCCTTTTTCTGTCAGCGGCGGAAGGTCGCCCTTCCCTGAGGCGATCTCCATGCGAAACTGGAAGTGTGCTGACTCCAATATAGCCACAATGTCCTGACCCAGCTGGGAGTACTGGGACTCCACAAGCACCAGCACTAGTGGGTCGGTGTGGACATGTGTGTGAGGGGGGTTAGGGGGGTATGGGTTTGGGAGTTGATGATACGGGGAAAGTGGCTGGGAACAGGCAGGTTCTGGGGATTGTCCAAGCTGCATGGAAGGGGAGGAGTTGTTAAACAGAAAGTAGGCAGAGAGGAGGAGGGAGAGGAGACAGCAGGAGGCCAGCAGGAGCAGGAGCCTACGTAAGTGGCGGCGGAAACGCACAGCCACCGTCATTGCAAACTAGGGAGGTATTGTGCGGAGGAGGAGGAGATGTCTTAATTTAGTTTGATGGAGCCTAGAGAGTGTGAGTACAAGTTGAGGAGCCTAAGAGATTGTCTTTGCGTGCGAGAAAGGAGCAAAGCCACTCAGGGGTGTGTCATGTCACCATGGCAGGTGGAGAAGGGAGTTGTGCCGGATGTTGGGGAACAAAGGTCTTCATTGAGGAAACACAGTTGAGGTACTCTCCTTCCAATCCTCACAGAGGACTCACGCGCAGAGATGGAGAGAGTGATGATTAATGCCTGCAGAGAAAGGGGACAAGGAGAAAAGAAGAAAGAGTGCATTTTTGGGGCAAGGTTGAATAGTATGCATTAGTTCTCTGAGAACCTGCTCGTGGGAGTGCATGTATAGGTTGTGCCACTCTGGGGGATGTGAGGGCACAGCTGGTATCTACAGAGCTGATTGAAAACAACTTGCATCCTAAGGGCTTATCCAACCTCTGGCACACACACAAAAAGTGACATCACAGTTAAAAGCACAAACACAACAAAAACGTGAATCCTCACAACTAAACAACAGCTGGCTGTGCGTTAATGTAGCAATGTGGGGAGGTGAATGAGACTTCCACTAATCAGTCCCATAAAGCTCTTTGGAGAATTACTCTAATTGCGCAAAACTAGGTGCACTTCTGTCCTATTTCTGAACCTAATCATCTGAAATACCACAAAATTAAAGTTGGAATCCTTTTGCCAGGAGCACCAATCTGGGGGGAGCCTGTGACAGAACAGAGGAAATGGAGAGCAAGAGAAAAGTGCAAGAATAAAAGAGACAGAGCAGAGAGGAACAAAATGCAATGAATTATAGAAAGAGACAAAAAAGACCAGGATTAGCATCTTAATGTATGTGCCGGGAGCCAGGGAGAAGAAAAAATCCCACAGCATTTCTTTCTCTCTCTTTTTCTCTCTACGCCTCACTCTCCCCCTCTATCTTTCTACACCCCCTCTTTCTCTTCTTCTGTCTGTTTGAATATCAATAGTCTTCTCTCACGTTCCCCATCCTTCTCTCCTTGTTCCTCGCCTTTAGAGAACATACGCAAAGAGAAGGTCATAGAGGAGAGACAGTCATATTCCTTAAATATGATACCAGAAAATGGAAAAAAGGAGAAGGGAAATAATTCACAGCACTTTTTTTATTGCCAACAAAGAGGAGAAGGTAGTATTTTTTATCACAATTGTAAGATCTTAATTGGTACTTGAATTACTACTCTAATTATGTTGGAGATCATCTTTGGCTTCAGAGTTTCGTTACAAGTTTAATATGTGGATATATTCTCTAGCAAGAAGTTGCGTGTGCACTTAATCAATAGAGGAGGTGAATTGTAAGTATATTGGAAATTATGAGAAACATAACAACTAAGTGTTTTAACCTGTTACAGGGGGTATGCCTGAGTCTCTATTAAAAGCCACAGGAGGGCGCTTGAATTAGCTCAATAACACGAGAGACTTATCGTGAGAGTTTTCCTCTGGTCAACTTAATAACTAATACTTTAAAGCATGTAATGTAAAAAAAAGCCTAATGATCGAGCAAGAGATGCATGAAGCTTTCCATGCTATTTTGTGAAAAACCTGAAAAAAGTTTTGCTCAATTGTAAAACTCAAATTGTACTAAAATGTTCCTACACTTCAACATCGAATTTGTTTATTTTAGTCGTTATATAATATGAATAAATACAAATTCATATTTAAAACGGGAATCTTTTTTTAAATATAGTAGGCTACTCGAGCAAAGTTAATATAATTAGATTAACAGTGGCCCCCAGTGTTAATTCTATTTTATTAACTCTGGATGAGTATATATTTGTCAAGTATAGGATAAAAATGTTTTGAAAAAAATTGAAGGAAGAAAACATTTCGAGAATTGTTTAAAATGTGGGGATGAATCTCTAATGTAAAAGAAAGCGACTTGCAGCGTAAACATCGCTAGCTATTACCATATTAATATATTAAGTCACTAAACTAACAGCAGGTAATTCCAGAGAGTTTTCCATCCCGCTTCCTGACGCTGAAGTTTATGTTAAGAAAATAACACCGACTCGCCCACTTACCTCTGACCGAGGCTGAGGCGCTGCGGAGCGTGGAAGAGGCGTGCCGGCGGACCGGTGAGTGAGAGGCTGCTTCGGGTGGGTCCGGGGCTCCGGTCTTGGTGGTGCACCACTCCCGTGTATTTTGGATGCTCAAGCGTTGTGCCATCTCCCCCCTCTCTCTTTCTCTCTCTCTCTCGCTGCTTCTCCACTAGAGCAGCAGATGCGGGAAACCGGAATGATCGGCTGTCCTCCCCCCTTTCATCATTCTTCTCTTTCTCTAAACTCTCATCTCCCCCGCAGTCTTCTTCTCTCTCCCGCTTTGCACACTTCTCTTTTAATCTCTGCTTTTTAAAATAAAGATTAGCATACGGGGATGGACAGAGAAGCACCGATAGCACGCCGCCCGTTAACGACTGACAGCCGAGCTTAAATGCTGTGGTTTAAGAGCGCCTGCCCAAGTGGAGGCGATCGAGAGAGGGAGGGAGAGAGAGAGGTGGTTGGTAGGAGGGAGGGAGAACAAGGGATAGGTAAAAGGAAATAAGGGGAGGGGGCTCGGTTTGATTGACACAAACAGCCTTTTTCTCAGCAATCACCGGCCAAGGATGGTAAAAGCTCACGGCCCGTTAGTTGGTGTTAGTCGGATGGGGGATGCGCACCGGTGCAAGTTAATGGCGCGCCTTTCGGATTCCCTCTCGCTCATTGCACAAGTTGTATCAGTCAAGGGTAAAAAGAAAGAAAAAAAGGAACACTTTCACTGTAACTGGTGTAAAATGGCATTTCCACATTATCAAGAATGGTATCAATCATGTGGATGAATACAAGACATTTCTGATATTCTCTATTCGAATTGCACTCATTCATGCCAACATGCAATTCAGGCCTATTATTCTTACTTCTCCAGAATGTCAATCAACCATGCACAGCATGTCAATCACACAGAGTTTTTAACTTGATTAGGAGTTCCCTTCTCTCTTCCTACCAGTTCATCAATCTCTCTAACCCATTTGCACTGACATACGCTAACTCACACACATCTCAATGAAGATAGTGGGCCCCTCATTCACATTGTAATGGCCTTACAATAGAGCTTATTTGGTGTGTGTGTGTGTGTGTGTGTGTGTGTGTGTGTGTGTGTGTGTGACGTGCGCGCGCGCGTGTGTGTGTGTGTGTGTGTGTGTGTGTGTGTGTGTGTGTGTGTGTGTGTGTTTCTCAAGGAAGTATATGAACCCGTAGAAAGGCTGGCACACGGTTTTGCTGACAGCTCTCCAAAGGTTTGGGCTGATTTCTGGCTACATACAAAATAGGCCTAGTACCAACACACATACACACACAGTTACACGTAATGAGCATCAATCGTTAAATATAAGCCAATTTTCATACTAGTATCATGCTCCTCTTACTTACCCCTCTACTTACTGTAGTTTGAAATATATCTCACTGGAAACCCTATTTGTGGCTCTCAGTTAGTGTAATGACTAAGCAGCGGTGCTGAGAAAAAGAGAGCTTGAATGAAATTTAACAGCCAGAATATCATGCCCTACAGAATGGAATCCAGAGATAATGAAGGTTTGGATTGGAGTGCGATTGTGTTTGTATGTAAATTTGTGTCAGTGGGTGAAGTGTAATTAGAGAGGCTGTTCACCCTTTTCCTCCACATTGCAAGCTGAGAACCACTACTGCTATTCTGCGTGTCGGCCACAATGTGTATGTGTTTCAACGCATGTTTTGTTAACCAATAAGGCTAATTACAGGGACGTATGGGAGCATATGGTCAGTTTAACAAAAACACTGTACTGCCACACAGCCCAGGTTGCGAGTTTACAAAGCGCAAACATTGGCAAGCAAGTGCAAAGACACAAACAAGCCGGTGCTTTATACAACAACACCCGAAAGGATGTATCCTAACACACACACATATATGTGGGAGCACACACAACAAAGGACTAGAGATGTGAAAAGTGTCGGAGCTGCCATGTTCAACTAGCACTCTGACAGTTAAACAGAGGAGAGCAAGAGACAAACGAGAGAGAGCATGAGAGACACAGAGAGCGGGAGAATGCTTGTTGTCTTCATCAGAGGCTTTTGTTAAGTGAGAGATAAGAGAGGAGGAGCGACTGATTCCCCTTCATCTCTCTCCCTGCTGAGAGCTAAATGGTGGTTCTGTTAGTTTCCTGTTCGAGGCCTGAAGAGTGCAAATGGAGCTCGAGTGTAAAAACAGGGACAGACATTATCATCGGGATGCATCACAGCATCTGAGGAGTCAGGGCAGGAGGCATCCAGACAGTGCCACTTTACACCCCTAATTAAAAACAAAACAAAACATTGGATACATGTTGCCGGCTCGCACTGAACACATGCCAGACCCTCAGCCCTGTCACTAATAATGGTACTCTTCTCTCCCTGCTGTTTCAACAAAGAGCAGGATCTATTGCTCAAACTAGCAGCTCTCTGCGATACATCAGCTCTGTGCCTCCCACAGTGTAAACAACAACAAGCTCAAGCTTTGCTGAGGTGTGTTGGCTGCACGATGCTATTGCTATTTTAAAGATTCGTACTCCTCCTTGTGTGTGTGTGTGTGTGTGTGTGTGTGTGTGTGTGTGTGTGTGTGTGTGTGTGTGTGTGTGTGTGTGTGTGTGTGTGTGTGTGTGTGTGTGTGTGTGTGTGTGTGTGTGTGTGTGTGTGTGTGTGTGTGTGTGTGTGTGTGTGTGTGTGTGTGTGTGTGTGTGTGTGTGTGTGTAATCGAACCACCTACCTGACCTCTCCACATGCCTGGAAATGTTGATAGACAGATATTCTTTTAAGAGCTCGAAGGCTAAGTGAAAGCTGTCGCCCCCCCCCTTCCCTCACTCTTCAGCCCCAAGCACATTAGAGGAAATATATTTTGGGCAATCAATACAGCACTTACAGATTGATAAGGCAACATAAAAACATGCACAACAGCACACATACGTGCACATGCCCACACATACACACATGTAAAGAGTGAAGTGTATAGAATAACCAGACCCAAATCAATCTATTACTGGAATGCTGCCAATAACAGGATTACCATAGCAACGTACACCAGCAAACTATACTCTGCTGTGGATAATATCAAATCAATTCCTTATTTAGCAGTCTTAGATAAAATAATTGTAATCTAATCAATCCCTCAGTATAACATAATGCTCCTATAGCAGGAACATATGGATGGATTTGATATAAATACAAATATTTAAATATTTAATACAATTAATTAATCTTGACAGCAGGAATAATTATTCAGAGAAAGACTTTCATAAGGATGAATTAATTATTTGAAACAAATATTAAAACAAATAGTTGTTGAAGCTCTGTCTTTTCTTAGGGTTCATATTTGTATCTTTGTTTTGGTGTGCTTCTGTGTGTACAAAATATAACTTAAATCGAAACAATTTCAGAATTGTTTTACTGTTACTGAAATCTTGTTTTTGTGTTAAAATGAAAGCAAAATAAGGGTGGTCAAAAAAAAATGACATACAGTTTAACCAAACGTATACGAGAGCATGATCGTAGTAGAGTGTTTTGGTGAAAGTGTGTTTTTCTGTGTGACTTTTTCAAAGACGGGATGTGGTACACCAATAAGAACATCGTTTTTGACCTGTTCGGGAACAATCTTGCCTCCACACAAACAGAAACACACATAAATGCGTCGACTTACCCACAAGATCATGCTTAACGCCCACACATCGCTGTAAACAACCCAACCCTCCCACACTTTTACAAGCCACAAACACTGGCAGGCTTGTTGTAAGAGTGACAGAGCGCACCTTCGTTTCATATCACATCAACACTTCATCTCAGCACTGATTACAAGTGAAGCTTCTGACAGGCAAAGAGACACCATGCATGGAAAGCCTGAATTAAAACAAGAGTGTTTTTAGGAAACAAACATGAGTCTGGCTGTCTTGAACAAGTGCTCCCAGCATCATATGGTTGTACAAGGATTTAAAAAAAGAAAATAAGAATGAGAGGAGATAGGAAGGCGGAGGGAGGATGTCAGAAAGCACAACAGTGATCAGATCGCACAGCACTCAAGGGAGGGAGGGGTAAAGTGATCTATCTCTGTCTCTCTCTGACCTTGTTCACTCTCGCCAAAAACCTGACTTACAACCCCAAACTAAATATGATACCTTCTCTCTCTCTGTCCTCCCCCCTTTTCCCCCCACCCTGCTCCTCTCTTTCTGGTAATAAATCGCTCTGTAATTACCAGGGAGGATCAATAACAGTCACATCACTCCTCTCCTCTGCTCGTCTCCCCCGTCTGCAACTGACACTAACGTGTTCATCCCTCGCTGTGTGCCACTGTTATAGATCCATGAGTGATAGATCGCATCCTGTATCGTCTGTACACACACCAACACACATGCAAAACACAGGTACACACTTAAAGGCTGCACACACAGGGGGCTGAACCCAGGCATACATACTCACTGCCACAAGTATGAGCACTGGACAGCACAGGGGGGAGGCCATAGGTCTCAGTTGCTATTGGAGACGTTTCCTCAGCCGAGCAACCGACAAAGAGTTACCGTTCTCTCCCAGAATAGCTCACTCGGCCCCCTGTCTAATGAAATTGAGGACAAGGATGAGCATCACATGGGCAGTCACGCAGTGTGAACCTGGGAGAGAGCGTGCATGTAGCCTACTGTGTGTGTGTGTGTGTGTCTGCATGGGTGTGGTTCCAATGGGTAATCATGTGAGTGAAATTATGTTTAATAGGAAATTAAAAATATCCTAGAGAGCAAGAGCAATTTTCACAACTCAAAATTGCTGACTTCATGATATTCTCTCACACCCACACTTCCATGCTTAGTGGGTGTGAGTGATGGGGGGGGCGAGAAAGAGGGGGAGCATGTGCGTCAATATAGAAAATAGTTTCAGAACTATGAAGAACAAGAATGGTTGACATTTGCTTAAATAAACTTTCATTTGTCAGCATCTTTCCCTGCATGATAATGGTGTTTGGCATGTTAGTGTTACATTTCAAACTCTTTCTCAAGTGTTATATTCCCCAACTTAATTTACTTTTTTCTAAGTGTGACCAAACGATCAAAACTTTGAGGGGAAAGGAACTCTTTACAACATTCATTTTTGTAGGGTGTTTAGTGTTCTCCCTGTTAGCCTGGCTTGGAGGCAGGTGAGTTAAAGGGTTGGTGGTGGGCAGCGTTCATTACATTACATTTCATTTAGCTGACGCTTTTATCCAAAGCGACTTACCGTAAGTACATTCGACCAGGAAGATGTACTTATATCATATAAGTACATCAGGTTTTCATATAGCCAGTGTTCAGAGAGAAGATGGCTACAAGGACAAAACTGCTGATTCTGAAACTGCAAGACAAATATGAGGAAACAGGAATGGGTCGAGTCTGTACATTGGTATAGCTTTCAAAATGTTGTAACTGTCCTTAATGTCTTGAGGATGTGATCGCATGATACTCTGGGAAATTTGGTTTGTGTTTTATCTGTAACAGAAGAAATAAATGCACCCAGTCAAAAAAACACAATTTAAAGTATAAACTCCAATATCCCAAAAATGACCTTCAAATTGAATGTTTCCGCAACCCATGTTTTACCTTCACTGCAAATGTTCAAAGACAAAGTTGAATGATGCCTTTGGGTAGTTGTAGGGGAAGAGGTTTGGAGGTCAGGATGGGGAGTGGGCATACGATCATTTATTTACTGCTACGATTGGAAGTATTTACCTTATTTACCTGAAGTTACCTCATGTTTTCACTTTTGTTCTGTTGTTTTTAAATTTGCATTTAAACCAAGAGATATGTGTAAAATAAGTAAGACCATCTTACACCAATACAAGGTAAAAATATACAGTACATGCTAAATGTTACAACTTTTTTAACGTTGGTAAAGGAGAGGGAAATTATTAGAATATGTGGTGTCTAGGCTAATCCTTTAAATGTAATTCATAATATTTTGGACAGATCTTTGTGTCTCTAAAACAATCAATATATTAAGATATTCAATATATTAAGATATTCATTTTGTATGGTAGAGTATATAACACACAGGAGTCAGCACATTTACTGAATGAAGACTCCGTAGTCTGGAGTGAGTTAATCGGATAGCCGTGACTTGTCAGGTTGCCCCTGTCCTGGCTGACGGGGGCAATAAAGTCCACTTAAAGCTGAGCGAGCACACTGAAAGCGACACATTTCACACCACATTTGTAGTATCACGCATCAAAATCAAGCATAAGCCCAGATAGGTTCACACTTCACTAGCTGAGATATTTCGTCTTTGCTAGAGACCTATCAGCACATGGTGACAATGTGTGGAAAGTTGCAGATTTTAGCTTTAAAGAGATTTTTCTCCAGACTAACAATAGCCACAGAATGAGAAATCGAAAACGCATTACCAGTTACCACACCAGAGTTCACCACCGGAGTTACCAGAGTTCAACACATTTTTACTTCTAATTAAATAGGCTCCACCGATTTTGCAAATGTTAACCAAATTACGAGCATGTGGAGTACTACTTAGCCTGTGAAAAACAGCCGTTCTAGTCCTCTGTGCCTTATCTCAGTTTTGGCTTGAAGACAGCAAATTCTTATCAAACAGCAAACAGAAACTCAAAAGATGTGGGAGTTTCAGGGAGCTGCAGGGAGAGTCAAACTAATGATGTTAGTAAGTGGCATAACGGGAATTCAGATCTGGCTACATTTTTACTATCTTAACATCATAGGGAGTGAAAATCAGAAGCATCTCCCTCAATTCTAACAATTATCTTCTTCTTCTTTTTAAGACTACTGCTTTATTAATACTATAATTGTGAAATCCCAAACTTCTTAAAAATGCACTTTCAAAATGGAGTTCTACAATTGTAAGGTATCGATTAAGTTTGTTTTGAGGTGGACGAAGAATTCAGGGTTTTTTTTACGAGTAAAATAATCTTGCGTTTGAAATGTTCCTTATTTGAAATGATAGAAGTATTAGCCTTCAAATGTACTTTAGGTTGAAAGGTAATATAACTCAATTAGCACAATGATCCATTTCAAATTGATTTATATTATTCAATTTTCACTGGTGACGCACTGGTTTTTTCATTACGTGAGTATTGCAGCTAATTACGTTTTTTTCATTTGTGAATTTCCCCATGGATCAATGAAATTGATGTTAAAATTTGGTTAATTAAGTAAAATTAACTTAAATCTGGGAGTTTTTTTTAGTAGATGTATTGTAGGACATGAACATAATCAAATGAAGCATAATTATCTCAAAAGTACAGGACTTGAGTCAACGTATTAGTCATTGACCCCGACAGGGTTTGATTAACTCTTTATTTTGAATATATCTATTTTATTGTTGGAGTATTTCTCTATGTTACAGTCCAGCATACCTTTTGTACCCAGAGCCCAAAAATGTTGTTGCTATTCCCTGGTTATATTTTTGACGATGTCAACACTGTCTAACACGTTTTAGCCATCTGAGGAAGAAATGTATCATATAAATGATGCTGAGGCTGGTTTGGCCTACAACACAAATTATTAAATTATCAAAAACTACTACCCATCGTGCATACAGGTTTTTTTTATATAAGAAAATGTCCTTTATTTTAATGTAGTTGTTTTGTTATTTGTTCTGACATAGGTAAGATATGAGAGATGAAGGGCAGGCAAAGAAGAGGTAAAAAATAGTGAAAAGAAATGAGACAAAAATGAAGGTAAGGGAGATAGATCCTCTGCCTTGTTGAAAATGAAGGTGTACATCTGGACACACGCGTGCACACACTGACACTCACACACACACGCACATGCACACACACACACAAATAGGATGAGACCTGCAGAGAGTGTATGATTAACTGTTCTGTCAGAACTGAGAACTCTCCGGGGCGGGAAGGGCAGAGGAGGAGGAGGAACAGAACAGAGGAAAGGATGAATTGGAAAGGGATGGAGAGCATTAGGAGGAAGGCTGAGGTCTCTGGGGTCTCGGGAAGGAAGTCTCATGGGTTTAGGGAGCCGAGATAGAGCCAACTGTTGCTCCTGCAGCACTTTGGTGTGTTGCTTTTCAGAGTGTGATTGTCCCCCTTCCATGACACTTCCGCAGAACCCTCCTTGTGGACTATATTTCTTGCAATCTATATGCAGAGCAGAATGGGCAGTGCATTATGGAATGCAGTTGCTGATCAGTTGATTATGTGTGTGTGTGTGTGTGTGTGTGTGTGTGTGTGTGTGTGTGTGTGTGTGTGTGTGTGTGTGTGTGTGTGTGTGTGTGTGTGCGTGCTAAACAAATCAGAATGGCCAACGTGTAGCGAAAAGACACACACACACACACACACACACACACACACACACACACACACACACACACACACACACACACACACACACACACACACACACACACACACACACACACACACACACACACACACACACACACACACACACACACACACACACACACACACACACACACACACACACACACACACACACACACACACACAGTGCGACTCCTCTATTTTCTCCCATTCGTCACAGAGCTTGTTTTTCAAATGCCATGGGTAGGTCTGCGTTCAGGGTCCCCATGCTGGGCGGCTCTGCTCATAATGACTGGCGTCTCAACATTTCTCTCCAACAGTGGGGGATAAGCTGACAGAGAATGTGGTTGACATAGAAAGTGGTTGAAAATATATTCGTCAAATTTAAACGTCCACATTTGTAATTGATGCGGCTTGTTGTCATAACATTTCCAGTGAAGCTATAGTGTCTTTACATTTTAGGTGGTAGGGAAGTACTTAACGGTTCTGAACATATTTCCAAGCTTAGAGGGAGAGGGGAAACAAATCTCTAGAAACCTGCAACCAGCCGAGAGTGTGAAGATTATATACAATACCACCCCAACCCCCAAACACATAGTCATCTACACTCACAAAAAGCACCCCACAGTTCTGTGATGAATTTGAACACGGTTTTATAATGCCATCTCTTTATCTTTCATTGTAAACGTCATTGAGCGCTCTTTGTGAGAGAGACAATACAATGCCTAATCAACACATTGGTTTAAAACATATTGCGTTACAGCTATATTGGGGATAATAGCTTTTCTCCAGTTGCTCAATTTTCACCCTCTCTTCCTGTGTCGGCCTCTCACAAGCTTTTCCTCCACCTCACTCCTTCCTCCCTCGACAGTGAAGTGCCTTTTTGCACGTAACCACAGACTTTCAAAACACTTCACCCCACTTTAGATAAAGAATAGCACAGTTCTACATGGTTCTTCTAGTTGCTGAATGTTGCTTATGAAAGGGTATTGTTTGCCCACTTCAGCTGATATGGCCTCAGAGCTGTAAATCACCAGCTACTACTTAGCTTACTAACACTCCATTCAGGAGCTGGACACAATAGATCCACAACACATTCATTCACCCACTCTCACACTCCCGCCCTCCTGCTATTCAACTTTACTCTCCTCCCGCGCTCTCCCTCTTTCTCTCTCCTCCCTCCTGCTACGCTAAGCTGTTTTCTCTCCTTCCCCTTCTTTCTTCTACATTTCTCCCCCCATCAATTCTTCGATTCTAGTTCCTGATGTGGTTTTGTCTGTTGTAGGGGCCAACAGTTTCCCATGCACCTGCCAGGTCGGAGATATATATGAATACACACACACACACACACGCACGCACGCACGCACGCACGCACGCACGCACGCACGCACGCACGCACGCACGCACGCACGCACGCACGCACACACACACACACACACACACACACACACACACACACACACACACACACACACACACACACACACACACACACACACACACACACACACACACACACACACACACACACACACACACACACACACACACTTGTTATGAATTAATAGCTGGTACATTCCATCTTTAGCTAGTGTGGGTGTAAGCCCCTGTTGTGCTTGCAAAAAGGCGAAGAGGAAGGGCGAGAGATCCAAAGTGAACTACATAGAGAAGCATGATTTCTGATTGGTCTTGACATTTCACCCATCTTTTCTTATTGGTTGTGGCACTTCAAGAGTGCAGTTTCACTCCCTATCTGTTGGGTGTTAAAGCAGTGATGGCCACACACAAATTCACATATGCAAACACAGACATGCATGCAAAGAATACCAGCATTGACTGTCAGACGCAATCACTTCAAAGTATGCTCTACATCCATGCAGAAGGTATGAGCAAGAAGGAGGGAGAAAGGAAATAAATAGGGAAGGAGATAGAGAGAGAGAGAGAGAGATGCCAAGTAGTGATTTATGACCTGAAAAGACAGATTAACTCCACTGGCTGCCTAACCGGCCCTGAAACAAGCTGAATTACAGCCCAGACCAGGAGGAAAGGAGAGGTAGAGAAATGGAGGAAGAATGAAACTGAAAGGTCAGTAGTATGGCAGGATTGAGGGAGAGCGTAGACGACACGATGGAAGATCAGGTTGGTGTGGAGAAACTCAAAAATGAAAAGGTCAGAGGTAAAGAGGTAAAGATAGATTGAAGACTGCAGAGGGGACGCATAGATTGAGAGGGGTGAGCACTATACAAAAAAGACACTGGAGGTTTTGTAATGTGTATTTGGACCTGGAGTTTGTGTGATCTGATGAACCCTATCAAGCCAAGCGAAACATACCATTGCTTTTGCATGCTGCGAAAAAGCAGGTTTAGAGTCAACACTATTTCACCTGCTTCCTGGCATGAGGTTAAAGGCCAACATATGGTGTGTGAGCAATTCACACAAATCATTTGAAGCTAAAGCCCCCCTGATCTGAACCCAGCCCAGCCCCCCAGTGAGCTGCACCATGGCAATTTTCTGTTCAGAGGACGGTGGAAAGCAAAGAATACAGATTTTAAATCTCAGTAAAGGGACAATCTTTTACTGCTTTACTCTTCCGACAACTGGTCTTAATCTGATAGTATCAGGGTGGGATGCCAAGCATTTAGGGCTCTCCACAAATAAACTGGAGTGACTGCTGGACAACTGATGTTCAATCATGGCACTTTGGACAGAAGACGTATATTCTTGAATCATTTTTAAATGATGGGCTTAGGCCCCGGTCACGGTGCCATGCCATTGTTCCAAAACCACAATAGTTAGAAAAAGGTCCCATGCAACCGAAAGCCGATTTGCCGGATAATCTGTTAACCTGTAAACAAACAGCAAATGCTCAGATAATACGATGTATATGTGTTTTTGGACTATTGGAGTGTTGGAACATTGCGCAGTTCCGATGGTCTCATCAGCATTTATTGAAAATCAAGTGATTCTAAAAGAAAGACCACAACCAGTTGATCTGTTTATGAAGGCTATTATGTGCAAGGAAACCAAGTGTCCAAACATGCTTATTAGCTCTATTTCAAAATCCACTTTTATTCATCTTCCCCCAAAAAACAGGAATTGTTTGCAAAGAGCTATAAAACAAGAATCGATGGTGCAAACATACATTTTGAGAAAAAACTCTGTGAACTTATGTCCCATTAGCAATTGAGCTAAACTGCTAACTGACAACTAAGAATTAGTTAGAACACATATTAGACCCGACAGATTTCCCCCCTGGTCAATTAATAAAATCATGGAAATCCCCAAATATCAGATTATTTACAGTGACAACATCAGCACAGTACTCAGTACGAAGGTCTGAAGCTACCGGGCTGTTATGGCACGGGTTATTCTGTCAACTGAGACAACCACAGGCAATCATGTGAGAGATTAAGAGAAATTACAAGTTTAAGCTCAGCCAGCTAGTAATCCCCGGATACAGAGAATTCAATTAGACAGAAGGAACGACATATGAGAGCAGCTTCTTAGCCATTGAGAAAGAACCAGTGAAGATGTTTGCAGTCCTGCTACACTGTCAGCATTGACATTGAGTGCTAGCTGTGTGATGCCCCTGCTGAGGTAACACTACTGCCAATATTCACAAAACCGTCCAAAATGAATTTCAGATCCATATCCAGTGCTCCAACGCTCAGGAAACCATTCCTTCGGCCTTTCCGTTTCAGAAAAGAAGCTGAGACATACTGCATTTAT
Source organism: Notothenia rossii (assembly GCF_949606895.1). NCBI lineage: Eukaryota > Metazoa > Chordata > Actinopteri > Perciformes > Nototheniidae > Notothenia > Notothenia rossii. The sequence continues at coordinate 23,588,046 of NC_136912.1, read as the reverse complement.
ATTGAGTGCATTTTGTGTACTGGATCCAGCTTTAAACATTAGGGAAGGATCTACAATACCTTATGTAATAATATAAGTAATGTAAATAGCTTTAAGACCACAATGAAGACACTGACGATAAATACAATGTTGGGTCTCTTTTTTCCTCCTCGACCTATCCCTCGCCCTCTCTCTCTCACATTAAGTAAAATAGCATTAACAAATGATGGCGAAAAAGGCTATAAATACAAGCAGTCACCTCTCAGAAAACGTTCAATAAGAGCTGTTGACAAATGAAGTAGCTATTCACCAATTGCCCTAGGTCCTGTTAATGTCTCTGAAGTTTATTAACTTGCTGTTTTAATGGTTATCCCATACGGTCTTTCTGCATACACACACACAAATACACATTCTGTGACACATCTTGTTCCATTAAGTGTGAAAGTGTTTATGTGTGCCTGAGTGTGAGTTATGCGACTGGTCGCTAATTGCAGACAAATCGCTTTGCCGCACACAATCATTTCTGTTTTTTTTATGTTTAATTTCACCAGTTGATTACCGGCGGAGTTTAGCCTCGCCATTCCTCTTCCTCCGCCACCGGGACGACTCATCCGTCTTCTCACACTCTCACTGTTTCGCATACATAATGAGCTTGCTCTGACGAACAGAGGGGTGGATTTCATAAATCATGCTCTTGTTTGTAACAGCTTTCCTCTCTCTTTCCCTGTCTCTCTATCCCTTTCAATTAAAGTAGCAGAGCCCATTTTAAATGTTGAGTGTCTGGAGACATAAAGTCCAAGTAAATTATTTCCTGTATAGTTTTTAGAATTGAAGCTATTTTGTTGCCCTTCTCCCAATATTCTCTCTAATACACCCGCCAAATGTCTCTCTAAAACATTGGATGGGCTTTTCTATTCACATGAGACTTTTATGTCTGTTGACTTTCCAATAATAAATGCCATAAAGAGAGTGAAGTATAGACACAGCATGAGGACAGCAGCGAGCCAGAGAAAAGGATATAACATTGTTTGTATCTGCACACATACTATAGAAATTGTTTATTGTTAAATGGAACCCAGTGGGCATTTACTGTGCACTGGTTATGACATTGTGCATCTGCTAGGTGAATAGAAACCCGCATTTCTGTCACAAGCACACTCAAAAGTGCTGTTGTCGCAGACTGAGGCAACTGTCTTGCACAAATATATTCACACACACACACAAATGCTATGCACGTAAATGAAAACTGCAAGCGAAGCTTAGCGTTGGTGTAATACAGTTTTTATTTCTCACTTCTCTCTGTGATCGGAAAATAAACCCGGCAACTAAATTGATTTATTTATTTGTATCACTTGCTCTGTTGCTCATCCCCTCCTTGTTGCAGATTGGATTCTCATATAAACCCGATAGATACACATTTTTACAACCCAATTTAAAGACATGTTCAGAAAAATGGCGGGGTGTGGGGTGGGTCTGTTTGATAGCATGTTTCATTTAGGCTCAATCTTCTTTTGTAGCATGCTTCATGCCCTCTGTGACATCTCTTTAAAATGCCTTGCTGGGTTGAGAAAAGAGTCAGGTTTCTGGAGGTGTAGGCACCTCTCCTTCTGCCTCTATTCTAATAGGTTCACTCTCATCAGCTAAATAAATAGCACCTTTTACTGTTCCTATTCAACAACCTCCGGCCACATAGGTTCACTTATACAGTGCGTTTGTGTGCATGTGGCAGGAAATAAAGAGAACGAGTGGCTGTGTTTGTGTGCAGACATGCACGTTTTTTCTCGAGTTCCAAATGATGTGGTAAGCTAGCCTTTGGCATGAAGGAAATTGTTGTTCGATCCTTAGGAAGGCCAACATGCCTTTAGGCTAGCTATTAGCCATGTGCTAAGCTAAAAACAATGCAAATGTAGGCCCAGGGTCAAGCAGAGGATCATTAACAGGCAGTCAGTCTCTTCAATTATACAACAGGTGATGCATGGCAGCGTTGAGGGGATGCTTACAACAATTGTTCCTCAATAAAGCTAAAGTGACACACCTAGCAAGGGGTCAGGGGAAGTGCACTACACTGAGAGTGTTTTGAGAGGGGGAACTGAAGCTGCAGGCTATGTTATTATAAGCTTAAATGCAGTGTATGATGTGTTGCTCACCTTTAAAATATATTGATAAAATCTGGATAGGTAGCTGTTTCAAGATCATTTGAAATGGATGAGGGGGTTCTGCTTCATTCCAAACTCTGATAGGCTTAAATATATGGTGCTGCTTGAGATACGGGCATTTACTTTGATAATGGTTTTCCGGGAGGACACATGTCACTAGCGGGTAGGAGGAATAAAGCCACATTCAGCTTTAACTCCAGGGCCACAATCCATCATGACTGAGGTAGATATTGACCACCTACTCCCACTTAGAATTTATTTTCCTCCTTTTTTCTTGTGCTTGTGATAAATAAGGGCAGTGTGATGCTGGAAACCACTGATGTTAATTCATCCAGACTGTGTGCTTTATGAACACTAAGAGACTCTGGCTGTGAGTGTGTTTCTGCATGTACAGTAAGCTCAGTGAGCAGCTGTGGCTCTCTGTGATTCACAAAGTTTTTTACATACCAACAGGGCCCTATTTGATCAACCCTAATATGTTCTCTAGTTATTTACGGGGGATTCTGGTGAAAGTGTGTATTTGTGTGTGCGCATGTGATTGTGTGTGTGTTTTTGCTCATGTGTGCTGTAGATCTGGTTGTTCCAGTGATTCTCTTTTTGCTGACAGGAATGAACACGCCGTTGGGCTGGCAGTGCGTCGAGGCGAGACCGGGTAGGAGAGCAGAAGAGTAGGAGAAAGAACGACAGGAGAGGAGAAGCACATCGGACACCACCTATTTATCACCCCGACTCCTTCCGTCCATTGCCAAGGAGAGAGAGGGAGATGGGGCAGATGAAGACAGCAAGGAGAGCGAAAGGAGTAGAAGAGAGGGCTGAGAAAGGGTTGAGAAAAAAAACAAGGAATCAAATCTGTATCTCAGCTTTAAGGCTTTTCTTTATGCTTGTGTTGTTCACCATGGTTCAATTCTTCCCTCATAACCCTGACGCCCATCCCCCCGCTCTCCCTTAAGTCCTCACCCCCAGCTGATTTGGTACAGCAGAAATGGATGAATAGAAAGAGAGCTGTTGGGGGTGGTTTGGGTGGGGTACTGGTAAGGGGCCCCCAGTGGAGAAAGCTACAGTTACCAAGGAGAGAGTGAAGGAATGTGCATTTCAATAGATACAAAAAAATCATCCAGTGGAACAAACTATCAAGAGAGACACTTCTACCTCCAATAAAAGCTTGATGATGAGCTGGTCGATATCCAGCAAAACGTTGTGATCTTCAGCGATCAAATTATGCATTTAACTTCCATATCCAAACTCACTCTCAAAACCAGTTTGTGTGTGTATATAAGTGTGTGTAAGTGTGTAAGTGTGTAAGTGTGTGTATGCGAGTGCCACAGGGCATTCACAAAAAAGGTTTTTATGCTCACAAACCAATTTAAGCCCTGAAATGAGATCTAAAGTACCGTCTCACCACGCTCTCATAATTAATTGAAAAGAACTAAAATAATGATATCTGGGGAGTTATATTGATAGCCATGGTTTATTTCTGACAGCTGGCTCATACCGAGCCCTGAAACCCTTTTTATTATCAAGCCAGGAAGAACAAAAGACTTAAAATCTCCATGGCTGCTCAGCATGCCTCAACTTTTTTTTCTGGTTATAACAAATTCGCTGCCATTGTCAGTGTATGGCTAATGAGAGAGGGAGAGAGGGAGCAGAGCAGACAGACGGGACTATAACAGTGAGGTCATGTTCTAAGAGCAATATTATCATATTTGTAAGGCTTTGGTTTGAAATTGGTTTGTTTTACTTGAAATTGAGAAAGAGAGAGAGAGTTAAAAAGAGAGAGGTGGACATATAGAGAGAAAGCATTTTTGTTTTATGGGAATTTGGACTCAAGCAAAGGTCCCTACCACCAGTGGGGTGATCAATTGCATGGCTAAGAAAAAGGGACACCTGTCAGCAACCCCCTACCTAGACCAATACTTAAAAAGAGGACACATACACATATGTGCTCACTCACTCACTCACTCCCTGTACACACACACACACACACACACACACACACACACACACACACACACACACACACACACACACACACACACACACACACACACACACACACACACACACACACACACACACACACACACACACACACACACACACACACACACACACACACACACACACACACAGACACACACACACACACACGCACACACGCACACACACCCTGTACACACCCTAAGCTCACATCACAACACAACACTGGATTTATTGGAGGTAGCCGTCACCTTGAACTGTCAATTCTCTCATCTAGAACATGTACTGAGCTGTCAGAGCACACATGAAGTGTGTTATAAGCTTTACAGTGTGTGTGTGTGTGTGTGTGTGTGTGTGTGTGTGTGTGTGTGTGTGTGTGTGTGTGTGTGTGTGTTTGCGTGCATGCGCGTGTGTGTGCGCGTGTGTGTGCGTGTGTGTGTGTGCGCGTGTGTGCGTGCGTGTGTGTGTGTGTGTGTGTGTGTGTGTGTGTGTGTGTGTGTGTGCCACTTTTCACATAAGTAGTCAGAAGTTGTGACAAGCAGAAAACGAGAAGTGCCACGAGAACTGCTGTCTCTGGTTGTTGCCTGTTAGTTTAATAACATGATGACTGTATCTGTTGCACTCACACACACAAACACACACACACACACAATCACGATTAAAGAAATAAATAACAGTACAGCTCTGACTGCATTCTACTGGTCACTAAAACAGGCAATTTTAACAAGACCCACAGCTGCTTACTGACAGCCGACTGCTCTGTGCACCAGGGCCTTAACTTCATAGCTGTTTGCTGCTTTATTAATGTTCTGAATGTCCCACATGAAACCTTTAATTTCCTAAAAATGTTCTTGCTAACTTGGAAAAAGAATACATATAGGCAGACATTTTGCTGGATAGAAACATTTTGCAGTTGCATCTTAGTCTCTCTTTACGAGCTCAATATTTAAAGCTATTAGATTAATGAACATCTAAAATGTCTCAATTAATCATGCGTGTTTGCGACATGTTTCAGTGCAACAACTCATATCCTATATTTCATTTCAATACAACCTTTTTTATAGTCATAATTTATATTACAAAATGTGGTACTCAGCAGAATCATGTTTGTACAGAGTAACTGCAGCTGAGTGGTACAGAAAACCTCAGCATACGTTGTATTATAACTATTAGTACTAAAAAGGAAATTCGTAGTTGTATGTTCTTTGCAATGTTTAGCGTATATTAAATGCTGGAAACTGCATAATAATACTAACATGTGGCTGACTTATGAATGTAAACGTTAGAAATGTATTTTGAATATGGTGGTATGGATGTTTGAAGAAAATTATAGTTTTCCCTGTATTTGTATAAACTTCTTAATTATTTATGATTTCAATGTGTATATGAAAAGCTTTCAAGAATTCAACACCACAGCTTGTAATGCATGACAGGCAATGTCCATTCATTTACATACTGTGGAGAAATCCCAATGGATTTCTTATTAAACATTTCCACATGGTCCACTCCGTTTCATCCTGCAAATCCATGGTGCAGGATTATTATGGGTGAGGGGCTAAAAATAATGAATTTAAAACTACTTAAGCACATTTGAAGGGAAAAGGCAGAGGTAACAAAGAAAGGAGAATGCCAATTTTCACTAGATGAATGTTTTGGCACATTCAAGTACAGACCTGCAGCAAGACACAGACTGCCAGAAATATCATCATAGGTACCATTATATTTATCATTATAAATATGTCATTATACTGTACATTTATAGCTTATCATTTCCTATTGCACTAAGAAAATATTGGAATAATGTCTTCACATTTGCATTTCAGGCGAAACAATTCAAAACATAAATGCTCTTGTGGTGTTCAGCATTTCTTGTAGCAGCTGGGTTTCAAAATTGCTGTTGCAAGACCACACATGGTTAATGCCATTATCAGCAGGAGTTGGCTGGTAAATTAAATGTCCTCTGACTGACTTACACAGACTGCTGTGTGATGGCCGTGATACTGCCACCAGAGAGGAAAACAATTAAATGAAATGTGTTTGAGGAAGATGCTAGAACTGCAAATCAATCATGCATAACAAATTCCACATATGTTGAAGTACTGTTATTATGATCATTCAGCTAATTTATTGTCATATAATGTACAATCCTACGTAACGCAGTTACATTGAAGTAATATGGATCTCTCATCTCTCCGTTTCACTCACTTTCTCTGCCTTTATCCAAGGCTGGATTATCAAGTGCTCCCCTGCTTTGTACTGTGTATTTCATATTAATTTAGAGCCAATGAGGTATAAACCAGCCCCAGCCTTCAAAATTACCTCCATATTTGATGATTCTGCTCCTCACGGTGTATGTCTAATGTTCAGTGCTATAACAGAAGATAGCAATCCATCAAATTAACCGCAACCTTTTCAATACCCTCGTTGCCATGAGCATATATTTAAGAGAGATTTTTATTTTTAGATTTCTTGACAATATACGTATGTTCTTCTCTACTCATAGTGTTGATATGTGTGTAGAGGGTAAGAGACGTGTGGAATTGAGTCAAAAAGCAGCTCAACTTATAATGTTGCCATAGGGCCCAGGTTGTGATGAAGAGTCACACTCGATGGTGGAGGGAAAGCCGATCATCAGAAATGTTGTTTTGAAATGGGTATTATTACTGTGCACATTTTCAGACAGTCTCTCCTTTTGTATGAAAAGGGACAGAAATCATTGTGTGAATAATGAAAAAGGAGAGCTACAGTAGTAGAGAGAAGTGCAAACCCTGGCTGCTTTCTAACCTCTGGCCAATCAACGTGGGAAGTGGTTGTTGAAACTGGATAGTTAGTTTTAGAAAGTTATTGTACAGTTGGTGCACTATCAGTGATAGATGGAAGAAAAAAACCCTATTTAAAAACTATAAAACTACATCGCTGAACACATTGTGAATGCAAAATATAATGCACAAGGCGACAATGTGAATCATCCTACCAAGGCGGATTTATGTGATTTGTACCAAATGAATGTGATTGCAAAGTGTGTTTTGATGTGGACTATATAGTAATATTCTGTGTGCATTTAACATACACATTATCTACATCCAGTCCTCTTGTACTTAGGTAGAGACAGCAACAATAACTAAGTACAAGAGAACTGGTACAACAAATGCAAAAGTCAGCTTTGCACACTGTAGCTAATTTATATTTATGAAGTTTGTGAGTTTTAACTGCGCCATATATATCCTACTGCATGTTTTTAAAATAGCTAACAATCTGTGCTTGTGTTTTCTTCCTTCATGGCTTTTCCTATACTTCAGCCAGCACCATAGGACTTATACACCCTCATATGACACACCAGACACATGTTTCATAGGCAGTGGTATAAATAGCCTTCTACGGGGAAACCAAACAGAGACAGGAAGACTCAAAAAGCATGCTGGAAGACTGCAAAAGGCACAGCTTTCACACACTTTATCAAAGCAATATTGCCATGCTTTTCGTCCTAAATGACCTTCAGATGTCTTCATAGCTAAAAGCCTGACAATGTGAATAGAAATGTGCTTCGATAAGTGTCCAGAAGCTGTTTGCCTTTTAAATTTCAATATAGCCACATTTTGATAGTGTCATGGTCTGTCAGTTCTCATTGTTCTTTTCAACCGGATTCCATTTAGATCTTAAAAAAACTTTTATTTGACTACAATAAAAGCCAGCAGCAATAGGGGAGGGAAGAAAACCTCAGTGCTCAGTGCACTACTGCTTCGAGGCATGTTTGTATGACGCCATGATGAATGTTAATAGCTGTGTTACCATGCAGCAGCTTGTCCTTATTAAACAGATTTGATTACCAGAAAAGAAAAAGATATGCAAATACAACAAATGTTTATTAGATCATATCGACACCAAGATCTGTCTTTTATTTGTCAATGTGGGTGTTAGCCATGCTCCCTCGTCTTCCTCTGCTGTCTCTAGTCTCACACAATTTACTGGATACTTCTTACATTCACCCCTTTAAGACAACTATGTTATTTTTCAAAAGCTGAATCGTTAGCCATATATATATATATATATATATATATATATATATATATATATATATATATATATATATATATTATTACACTGTATAATCTCAGTCATTTTGATCTATGGGAGAAAATAAAGCCAGTGGCAATCTGAGCTGAAATAAAACATGTCAGTTGTCTTGGTAACAGACAGGAAAAAGAAGTCTATGCAGAAAACAAGTTTTGCTGCATGGTGAATGGGACTTTGTTATTTGTGTATTTTGGGTCCATTGTTTCTCGGCACATACACACAAGGTTGAACCCACAAGCTCAGAGCCACCCACACATGCATAATGTGTAAAAAAAAAATCCTGATATTAATACTGAATCTACTAACATGAGGTGACTTCTATTTGCAATCTTGTGAGTTTTGAAGGGAACTTTTCTTATCAAACAAGTCTTCCTCCCTCCCTCTAGCCCCAACCTATCTCTCTTCCTTCCCCTGTGTATCTGTGTCTCTCCTTGTCTATCCGTTTCACGCAATGAGAAGTTTCTCGATTTTCATTTTGTCTTGACCCATTTTAAAAAGAGAACTGTCAAATAGGCAAGATAAAAGTGTGTAGTGCATATGCAAGAACAAATGTGATTGTGAGTTTGCTTTTGTGCTTGCGGATGGGGAAATGTGTGTTTGCAATGTGGTGAAGAGATTTATATTCTTGTCATTGAGACTTGAATTATCATGATTAATAATTCAGGTGATAACATCCCCAGTTTTACCCTCCTCCTCTCTTTTGCACTGTATGTTTGCATTTTTCATTTTATTTATTGTTTTTTTCAAACATGCAATGTTAAACATCCACACAGCTAGATATTAGATTCAGCAGTTTCTTTTTTACTTTCCCACAAAGTTCAAGGAAACACTTGAATGGCAGTAAAGTCACACCGCAGTGTTGAATCGTACTGGTATCTGTGGTTATGGGGGAATAAAGTACACAGCCTCCTCATAAATATTATATGAGGGAATGACAGGTATACGGGATCAATATGCAAGCAGTATTGAATGACTTTAATGTCTCATACTGACTGGTCATCTCAGCTTTGCCTCTCAAATGAGGAGACGGACAATGCATTAAGCCAATTTAGAAATTACTATATATAGATATGCCAGAAAGAAAACACACAACGTGACGTACAGACGGATGTTTACAACAATATACATATAAACGTGATTATAATTTAATTAGTTTTATGTTAAAGAGCAACTTGCAGGTTTAGTTTTTTTCTACATTTATGCTTAAACTTGCTTGAAAATTACAATTAAAAAAGTGAATGCAGGATTTGATATGTTTTACGAGACATGAGGGCAGGAATTCAGAGGGAAAGGAGCCATTTTGAGCTCTGCTCTTAAAAACGGCTTTTTTTCAAGGTCATACGTCAAACGCGTCATATTACATCACAAAGGGTAAACATCTCAGCTCTCTGACCGCGGGTATAGTTAGTAGTTGCGTTGAGCAGTTGTGTTGAGCGGTTGTGTTTGTCACGGTTTGTGAAACAAGCAGGACCCAAATGCAGATTTAAACTGAAACTTCCTTTATTTCAAGGCTATGAGATATATGTACAATGACAAACAGAACACTCACCGCAGAACTAGTCAGGGAACAAGACGAACCGACCAAGACAGACAGACAACCCAGAACTTAAATACACACAAGACTCAATCACACAACAAGACACAGGTGAGGAGGGAGGAGAAAACACAGGGGCCCAGGTGAACATAATCAGACAATTAGACACACCAGGGAAACTAATGACAAGAGGAAAACACAGGGAAAAGGACCAGACAATAACCCAAAGGGAAACATGACATGGAAAACAGCAAAAACACCCAAACCTACAAAACTATAAACGTGACATAACATGAGAATCGTGACAGTGTTTTAGTGAGCTGGTATTTTTCGGTAGTTTTACATTGTATTTCACCATTTGTAATCATGGTGCAGTATTGTGTTTGTGCAGGTTGCACAAATACCAGCCTGTCAGGACAAACGTTTATCAGGAAACCGTATTACATCTCCCTCTCCACCCTCTCTTTATTTCTTCTAATCCTTGGCTGCTCCTGGTCTCTTGGAAGCCTAGCAGGCTCACAATTATAAGGTTGTGGTCCGTCATATGCATTCGAATATACATGTTCAACTTCTTCTGTGTCTTCTGTGTCGAAACTAGCATTGGGATCCATGTTTATTAATACGTTACACCGGCCGCTCTCCCCCTTGTTTCCCCTTTGCTACGTCACACGCGGGAGGTCACGTGGGGAGGCTTTTTTGATGCGGAAGTAAAAATATCTTACAAAAACAACGCCAGATGTCACTGTAGTGTATATTTATGTATATGTTTTTGAAAATCTAGTGTATTCATCATTTTCCTACACATTTATTCACAGGTGTCTTTAACCTGGAAGTTGCTCTTTAACACCCTGTTGTTTTGGATGTTTTCTGAAGTGTTAATGTTCAAATCTGCACTTTTTTTTCGTTATTTCATAGATATTTTTAGATTGAGTTGCACGTTGAGATCTGAAGTGCGTTCACAAATAAATGCAGGAAAGACGTTGTCGCTCAAAGCTGGCATGAAACCTCCAGTCGTCTATTTATGGGAGTTAGAGAGAGCACTGTTTCCCTCTTTTCCCTCCATGTCTACCCTCCAACCCTTCCCAAGTGTCATGTTGTCATGCCAACATCTTTTCTAAACCAGAAGACAGGAAATGATTGCAACCAAAAAGCTCACATGCATGCACACACACACACACACACACACACACACACACACACACACACACACACACACACACACACACACACACACACACACACACACACACACACACACACACACACACACACACACACACACACACACACACACACACACACACACACACACACACACACACACACACACACACACACACACACACACACACACACACACACACACACACACACGTTTGTCTTGACTTTAGGAACAGCAAAAACCAACAAACTAAAAACACAACCAAAAACTAAAGGCACTTCTGAGACAGTTGAGCAACCCTGCTAATGAGGATTGTCACAATTTCAGTTTGAAAGCTTCGGAAACACATGTGAATTGAACCTTGCATTTTCATTGTGTTACATTTCTGTAAAATAATCATTTGTTGACCTATCATACAGAGGGATTAACAAACTAAATTCATCTCTGGAATAGGCAAACATATGTAAAAAATAATGTTGATGTATTAATAATGCAGCATCTATCTTATTATAAGTGTTCCCTATGCTTCATCTTTCCTATATGCATGCAGTGCCTTCGTTTCAGCTGCATTTGCTGATGCCATACATATGAGATCATATTATTCTCACGTATTTATTCAAATCATCTGTTCATTTATATTTAAAGCGATATAAGTTGCGACTGAAATCTTCTAGGTTTTAGAATTCTCTCCCTATTTTGGTCGATGTGATGTTGCTCTTGAAAATTGCTGTTTTCCCATCGGAGGCAAATAACTTATTGAAAGTCACCGGAATGCAGCAAATGAAGTTAAATAATTAATTATAATGGTACAACCACATAATGGCCATGCTGTCCTGATATGAGGTACATGGCAAAGCTTTTAAATATAACATAACCCTACACTAACAAGCTACACTGACTTTTTTTCAGCCAAGCGGGAACAGGTGTTCAGACTGTAAAGAACTTTAGTGACCTGCACTGTCTTGAGAGTAATACCACAAGTTGGCCCACTAAACACCTAACTGGATGACTTTGCATTGGTTAGAGTTCGTTAGACTGTTTTTCCACTACACTTACAGATGGGTTTCTAAATTCAGGTTCAAAGGTTTGAAGTTAAGTTTGATATCATAAAATGACATACTGTAGAGTGAAATGTAATGCGAGAACATAATGAGACAAGTGAAGTGAGCCTTCAATGGCAGATCAAGGTTGCAGAGGTGGGGACTCGAGTCACATGACTTGACTCGAGTCAGACTCGAGCCACATATTTTTTGACTTGAGACTTGCTTGACTAACATTGATAAAATACTTGACTTGACTTTGACTTGGTATTCATGACTTGAGACTTGACTTAAGCTTGAGATAGATGACTTGAAAGGACATGACTGTTTAAAATTAAATATTTGCGTTTGTTTTTGCAGTGAGATATTACGTTTAGTTTTTTCGAAAAACGTTATTGGGTGATTATAGAAGGCAGGACTGTCAGTTAACATGGCAGCGGCTAGCTTTACTCCAAAAATAGTGAAGTTTGGATTCAAGGATTATTTTGTCGATGACGGTAATAAGAAGAGAACAGCGGTATGCAGGGTCTGCAGCATAAAGATCAGCGACACGACCACCACAACATCCAACTTCATTCGTCACTACAAAAAAAACCACAGAGAAAGGGGCGTAATTGTGTTGTGTTAGCTAGAAAGCCAACGTTAAGTTTAAGCTACGTTAGACTTGGTTTCAAACCGATTAAACATTGCAAAGAGAAGACAAAACGGTAAATTAACACTAGAACCGCCAAGGGATTCATTTTTGACTAACCCCGATACTGACGGGCTGTCAGGAGAGAGAGAGAGAGATAGAGAGAGAGAGAGAGAGAGAGAGAGAGAGAGAGAGAGAGAGAGAGAGAAGAAAAGAGATGCCTCGTTTATTTCCCCTGTGTTATTATCAGAAGTTACTGTAAACTTTTGAATAATGTAGTTCATCTACTTTTAGTAGTTTTTTAAATGTTTTAATTATGTTGTTTTTGTTTGTAGAAGTGCATCATTCCTTTGTTTATTGTAAAAATGAATCTGAACTTTTTTATCTGTTATGGTGATAAACTGAAGCAATTTCAAAATTAACCCAATTAAGTGAGTTTTAAATCGTCCTACTTAGTTTATAAGGAAATTATGAAGAGGAACAAATTAAATGATTTGAAAATGATATCTATGTAGGTGCTGACTCTGTTGGTGGTTAATTAAATAAGTGTAATGGCAAATGCCATATACGATTTTCCTACCTGGAATTCTGCCTTTTTCAACAGACTTTTTGATTGAGTCCTAGCTATATTGTCTGCAGTTCTAGGGTTAATATTGATCTAATCAGTGGCGAGCCGTGACTTTTATACCTAGGCCCTCTGACCCCCATCCCTTCCCTCGAGTTAGTACGTCACAGCGTATACTTCAGCGGAATATCAAAACAACGGCCCGGGGTGCAAAACGCATTAATGAAAGCGACCCTCTACCACACAAAACAACACCTGTAAATAACCCTATTTGTGTTCTTTGAAATTGAAAAGGATATTGCATTGTGTTTGTTACTTTCGTTGCAGTTGTATGTCTTAAGTGTAATTTGGCATGCTTTTATTTTGAAGGCGAGTTAACGCTGTTGACAGGAAGTTGTTGCTGCTATGGAAACAAGAAAAGTTTCACAGCGGGTGGAACTTGTCATAAAGTCCGCGATAATAACACCCCTCGTTCAGTTCCTGGGCCCTCAGTGAATTCATAGCTGGACCGCCTGGACGTCCAACAGCTCTTCTCTTCAAAGTAACTCGCAGAGACGAGCTTCTTTCATTTAACCCTTCACATTCCAACATAAACTGAATAGGCAGATTCGAAGGATTTATTTCTTTGGAAATGTTATTTTAAATACAATCAAATCAAGTTATTTTGGTAAAACTAATGAAAAATAGAACTAAAAAAAATAAAAAATAAATACAAATTATTTTTTGTAATGTTTTTAAATATTATTTTGTAGAATATCTTAGGCCCTCACAGAGGGCCGAGAGGGCCCTGACGGCTCGCCACTGGATCTAATATGATTGTCATCGGTCTAAATCAGATTTCAAATGACTAACTGTGTATGTAATGAAGATCATAGTGTGGGTTGAATCCATTTTCATAACCACTGTCTTCTAACTGATTTAAATGCGGAAACTGGGCTTATTCATCAGAATTTCGTATGACTTGACTTGACTTGCTTGATCTGAGCAATGACTTGACTTGACTTGAATTGCTTGACTCTCACCACAGTGACTTGGGACTTGCTTGATACTTGTAGGTCAAGACTTGAGACTTGCTCATGGCTTGCACATGTAGGACTTACTCCCACCTCTGCAAGGTTGTGATGAAAAATCCTCACTGGACTTTATTTGATAAAGGAAGGAAGTGGTAATGTGATATTGATGTGACTGGAGAGAAGAATGGGATGTTTTAGCTCACAATAGGAAGACAAACTGCAGTGGACAGACGGACAAACAGGAAGCACACCCATAGTGAACTGAATGATTTGACATTACAGATGTTAAAGTTTGCTTGCATGAAAAGATAAGAGTTAAAAAACTCTTCAAGTTTTCAGGTACCTGTGAACAGAAACAAGATGAGCCCTAACTGGATGATGTGTATTCGCTTCCTGGTCCTGCATTAACCGTGCTGTCAGTATAATTCAGGTAGCTTTTTCAATAATGCATCCCTTGCTGTACATTATCCTACTTAATACACTGCTACTTACAAACAAAATCAATAATTTGTCATTATTACAAATTATACTGTAGCATCGTAATGCCTTCAACAAATTAGCCTTAGCTATGTATTTCATATTAAACTAAACTTGTATTTAAAATTGTATTATTTAAAACTTTGAGAAATGTATTCATAAAATTCAAAAACATTGAAGTGTGTTTTCCTGCTACAATTCTGAATACAGTTTTTGGTATTTTCTAATACCCACTTAGGTTATTGTGGCACAACCATGAACCGTTTTGACTTTATCTTAATCTTGCTGCTAATACAAGTATTAACTCTAATTGCCTGTAAAGCAATTTTTTGACACTATGCCGAAAACAGAAGCAGTGTAATATGCACAGTATGTGTGAGTTTATACACGGCACTGTGGTAATATACCCAAACTCTTCATCTTCCATGAAATATAGCGTATTAGGCTCTGATCCATTTGGTAACTTTCCAACAGTTGACTCATCACAAAGGCCCCACTTCTGCTCTCTCTCTTTTTATCTCTCTATCACACACACACACACACACACACACACACACACACACACACACACACACACACACACACACACACACACACACACACACACACACACACACACACACACACACACACACACACACACACACACACACACACACACACACACACACACACACACACACACACACACACACACACACACACACACACACACACACACACACAATCATGAATCAGCTGATTGTTAAAAGCAAAAAAATATATATTTATGACTGTATACACATCATTCCAAAACTCATTATTCTAAGGCCTGTCTTGGCAGGATTAATATAAGGCCTTGCGGTGTTTGTGTATGTGTGCGTGTGTCGTTCTGTGTGTCCTGCAGTAGTGTGTAGTTGGTGGACTGATGGAGGCCTGATTGATTTGATAAAAATGAAAGCCATTGATTCTGTCATGAATTTACAGCACCTCATTTACATAATTCAGAAAGCTGAGTTGCATCTTAGTACAGACATTAATGGAAACAGTGCTCCCTGCACTACCACACACACACACACACACACACACACACACACACACACACACACACACACACACACACACACACACACACACACACACACACACACACACACACACACACACACACACACACACACACACACACACACACACACACACACACACACACACACACACACACACACACACACACACACAAATATATGCCTACCAAGCAGACAGATGCTAACATTAACAAATCACATGTGACACACGTTTGAAGTATGTTAACTTCATTACAGGAATGTTTTATGTGTTGTGTAAAGCCAGGCAAATAATTGTAACCTTTGCTTTCAAAGCATGTCTGTATATAGTTAAATAATCGTCAACAATGTAAAATGACCAGGTAATCATGGCTGGATTTAACTAGCTATATAATTGAGAAAATTGCAAGTAAATGTATGTCTCTAAGAGGCTAAACTTGGCTTATTGCTGTGACTCGTTCCAATACAAAATGTTGCTAAAGCTGTTGTTCCGTTATATTCATTGGAGTAAATATATCAAATGACTAAGGTTGGACTAAAGTCAACAAAATATCTGAACCAACTATCTGTTTGGCTTCCCGTCAACCCCGACACAACAAGTGCCATTAATACCATAAACCACGGGTGAGAATTACCAGAAGAGATCAAAAGCAAATGCATGCTGTGTAAACAATTATGATGTCATATAAACAACAAACAAGAGCAGGAATTTCACAGAAAATGTGTGAATATATATCAATCATTACCAAAAGAAAAAATCCTATTGAGCAGTGTTAGGCCGGATTTAAATATACAACATTTCAATCAGACACCTTTCTGAAAAATATACCTTGCTGGTTCTGTCTGTTAGCTCACTTGGTAGTGTAATATACAGTAGGTGATGCTTAAAGAGCAAAAAAGTATATATTAAGGATTGCAACACATTTATCTACTTTCTCATCTAAAACGTAACTGTTTATCCAACTTTCTGCTCCTCATGCAACACTATCAGGTTGGCTCATTTGGGCTGTCTTGATGAAAAATTTACTTCATCTTTTCTATTGCTGCCTAATTAATTCCCCAGTATGCTCCATCTAAATCCTGGTGATGCACTTAGACTGTACCTAACCCTAATGGATGGTGTGGTTGTGGCCATAAAAAGGGTGTTATTCCAAGACATGTGGGATCAGGGGTAACATTTGGCAACAGGAAGCTCTCCTGTTTTGTGGCGATAGCGCACCAGTTCTGGAAAGCACCGGTACATACTCTGGCTGCAAGTAAGGATACTCTTTCGCTGCCACAGATTTGCATTTGGTCTCTGCTTTGATATATAGAGCAGCATGGATAATACACATGACCACTTACTATGATCTACTTCAAATTGACTAAAAAGGTTTCACTCATCAACTTCAATTGAAATGTTACAGTGTGTTTATTGAACAAATCATTTACAGCGCAGTTCAAAGGTGCTTATAAACGTTGTGTGTGAATGTTCCTCAATGACCTTGGAAACAGTTGTTTGTATCAGTTTTTAAAAGGACTTGGAAAAGGTGGCAATTTAGTTAAGCTCTTCTGTCAAACTGATCTGTAGTGTTTGTTAAACTACTTAGATATGCCACTAAGTTATGAATGCTTCATAGAAGAAAAACTAAAGAATTAAAGAAGAAATTATAAGAAAGCTTTCCGACACATGACACTTTAAATGTTATTTAAAGAAAAATACTGATGTAGCAAGCCGGAAATCCTCAGGCAGTTTGTTCCACACACCTGAGGAGCCCTAACAGCAAACACTTGGTCCCCTTTAGCCTTTAAGCATGAGGGGGAACAGTCAGCAGAATACTGCCTCAGGATCTTAGGCTGCATATTGGTTGGTAAGCAGGCAGTTCTGATATATTTTCTGGGGCTAGGCCATGAAAGGCTTTTAAAGTAAAAGGTAAAATTATAAAATCAATCCTAAACTAATGGACAGCCAGTGTAAGGTCATTACAAGCAATAATGTGTTATTTTTTCTTAATTTTGGTTGGGGTCTTGCAGCGGCATTCTTTGCACAATTTGGATTCTGTGAAAATATATGTGATTTATACCCCTAAAAGACCATTAAAATCGTCCAACCATGATGAAATATAAGCATTAATCATAGTGATAAATAGTAGGGATGGGAATTTGAAAGCAAATGTATATTCGAATATTCGACCCCCCAAAAAACGGTTAACCGGTTAACCGAAATGTACATATCCTCTAAAAAAAAATGGTGTAACATTTTTTTTTTCCCAAAAATATTCACTTTTCTTTTTTTCACCCAATTTTTTCTCAATAATTTTTGGAAATAAATACATACATGTTCAAAAAGGGGAAGTAACCAAGTCGAATTTGTCAAATGTATTGAACTGGTGATCACAGTTTGACAGCTTTCATGTGCGATTCACAATCAGCCCAGCTGTAGAGAAGACCCTCTCAGCTGGAACGGAGGTTGCGGGTATAGCAAGGTATAGCATGTATAATATTATATAAGTTTAATTTGGCATAGTTTGATTTCTAGACCCCACTCACTAACCTGGTCGAAATATTTCCACACATTACTCCTTTTTGACGCCATGTCTGTTGTGTAGGACTCTTCTTAGAGTGTAAATAATTACCGGACTGACTAGTAAAATATGTTGAATACCGGCAAAACTAAATCTCTCCAGTCAAAATGTGTATGTACTTTGTATGTAAGCAGCGCTTATTGTTGTTTAGGCTGGCCACTCATGTGTCGCGAGTGTTGACAGGGGGCGGGGGAGCACGCTCATGAACTGTTAGCGCCGGAACCTCGCAACGGCTGCGGAGCGCATTTGCGCCACATTTGGGCCTAAGATGAGGTTTGAGTATGCGTGATCTGCATGTAGGGAGGGGCAGCAGCCATATCATTGGCTAGAACCAGCGCCGTATAGACTGAGAGTTACGTCATCTCCGTTCACTCCAATGGACCACTTTTTTACAGCAATGGCGGATCGTGGAGCCTCTCAATCGTTCCCCGGAAGTTAGCGCCAAGGCTAGCAGAGCTGTAGAGTTGCAGCATAATAGACCGTTCGTGACGGACTTTTAAAGGTAAGAAGAAGTTTAAAGATTTATATTGCGGATATTATCAGTACATCTGATTCAAATTAACATGTGTATTAAAGGATGTCATTGGATTATCCCTAAATTAGTAGATTTAGGGAACGTTTACAGATAACAGATAAAGCTAGGATAACGGATCAAGTTAGCAACACACGTTGAACAGCCTTTTAATTGTAAATTCCGTTCTCTTAATGTCATTTCATCCAACGTTGTTGAATTAGGAAGAGGGGCTTCTAAACTGGATTGTATGCGGGGGTGGAGGGAGTTAAATATTAGATAAATATAACTTTGGTGCGTGTAAGAGTGAGTGTTTTTAGCAGAGCCATATTGTGTCCTTGTGAATATGTTGATTATTACCTGTCTGTATAATGTTGCAGCTCAGCTGATTTTTGATTGATGGCAAAGGGAGAGGGACTTAAGTGAGAGTGAAAACACAAGGTAAGTTTAATACTACTGTTTTATATAAGTAAGCATACTAAACATGTATTCTATCACTGTATTATATAAGTAATCTTGTTAGTAACCTACTGTATGCCAGGTGGAGGGCAGTGATGTTACAGGTGGAGGAGCAAAACTGCAAGACTGCAAACTCACAAGACAGAGAAATCAAAGTTTGTTCTCCAGAGAAGAGGTTGATTTCACTTCATTTATTTCATATTTTCTAAAGATGTGGAAATGGCAAAAAAAAAAACTTGAGAGCTGTAACCAAGACAACTGTATCAACATGAGTAGAGAGCCACCAAGGTTGTTCAAGTCCCTCTCTTACTCCATTTTGCCAACCCAAACTTCCAGGTACATGACGGGACACCTTGCTTGTTTTTGTTGTTTGCGCTCCTCTGGCTGGGTGCTGGCAGGTGGAGGGCAGTGATGTTGGCAGGTGGAGGGGCAGTGATTTGAGCTGTTACACACCAGGCTCAAACTTAACACATTGCATCCTTCTTTGCAGTGTCCTTATTCCTGGAAGGGGAATCTGCAATTCCTGCAGAGTTTTGCAACCCGTTGGTCCGCACGCAAAGCACATTTTTAAAGCCTTCTTAATTGTCTCCTTGCTCCATTTCATCCCCTTTGTGGTGAGTCTGCATAATGCCTTAGGTTGGTCTTTTGAAAACATTTTCTTATATTTGTTGTCCCTAATTTTCATTGTTTTCTTGAGAGCTGCATTTTCCTTCCTGATTTTTCTTAGTTCAGACTTTGCTTTTTTGTTGATTCCTTCTTGGCTCTCTAATTTTCTCTTACATTTTTTTAATAGATCTGTTTGACTGGCTGCTGGTTCCCTTGTATGCTGACTGGCTGCTGGTTCCCTCGTATGCTGACTGGCTGCTGGTTCCCTCGTATGCTGACTGGCTGCTGGTTCCCTCGTATGCTGACTGGCTGCTGGTTCCCTCGTATGCTGACTGGCTGCTGGCTGAGTGGGTGGTGTCCACCCTCCCTGTCTCTCCTCACTAGCCATGTCCTCTCTTTCTTCACCCTCACTTTCCTTTCTGTCAGTCTCCTCATCCCTTCTTCCCTCAATCTTTGAGACCAATGTAAGTAGAAAACATGGCACTGTAGATTTTCGAACATTTAAAATATTATACCACTTAAAAATAAGAAATATCACTTTTGTTACTAAGAGTTCATACTTATTATACCTGTGTCACCTTTCACTCTATAGCTGTGATCATGAGCTATGGGCTTTGTAGATACAGGTCCCGGGGTGAATCGTGGTGCAGGGGCCCTTCTCTTTTTGACCACAGGGCGATGCACGAAGATGGTGGGTATAGCCTCTGCTCTCAGCCTAGTCTTGCCCTTTTTTGTCTTGACAAACTGGTCTGCATCAAAATGTGCCTGCGGAGTGACTTGAGGTTACTTCACACACAGAACAACTCAGTTTTGTCTGCCCACATACATATTCCATAGTGGTTGAATACACAGTATTAGGAAACACTTTATACTTACTGGACATGTTATACTCATTACATACTGTATATAAAATATGACCAAGAATGTGAGACAACTTTATAGAAATTCATATCACATCTGTTACTGATGCCATTTGTCATACTTTGTTAAACTCACAAATAATAAAGTTCCATAACTTCAGTTGGGAACAAAGACCACACCTTATCTCCCCAAGGCAATTTCCCATCCAATAGGTGTGCTATATAGGTGTGTATAACCCTTTCTCCTGTCTGTTACTCCCTCTTTCAGCACAAGAACCAGAGGGGGATTCAATGGAGCCTGAATAAAGTATTCAGTATTTAAAGAATTCAAAGCTATAAACAGCAACAGGCTCTTTAACCAAGGCACTGTTAGCCTAACATGTAAACTAGTTGTTCACACTAATCCTAATATTATCACTTAATATTAGCAAATTCTATTTTATTTTTTAAAACATATTGATGTAAATACATACACATATCGATTTGTTGTATAAATATTGCAAATCAAAACCTTTATTCACTAATAATTACCAAAAATCGTAGTTCTATCTCCTGTTATCAATGCATTCACATTGCCCGCCATGAACTTCCGGGGAACGAACCTCGTCTGCATAGACCATGTGACGATAACCGTTTTTGGACTTCCGCTGTCGTAACTCTTCTATCTATATGGCGCTGGCTAGAACTAGCTAGATCTGATGGATTTGGACATAAACACGAGTGAAGTATAACCGGCCGTGGGAGAGAGAGACCAGCACCTGCAGCTCTGCCGGCTGTGAGGGACCGGTGACCGGAGCAAAACACACATAGACGTCAACTAACACATTTAGCTATGGCACTGTCGTATATATATATACATTGAATTATTCAATTTGATAATATGTAATCAACTTTCGCATCACTCTAAAAAAATAAATAAGTAAATAAATAAAAATAAAAATATTCATAACTCATATTCGAATACATGAATAATTATTCGAATACCTGAATAATTTCGAATATTCGATTAATCGTTCCCATCCCTATAAATAGAGTGTCATTATATCTCACCATTGATCGTACTATGATGTGTTGTAGTGTGTAACAAGCCATGTATTAATTGTTTATGAACTGCTTGTAAATGCTACAGTAAGAGGTAGCTCAAAATGAATGACTACAAATTACATGACATAACATGACATTACAGGATGAGCATTAACATCACGCAGAAACAAGCTGACTCCTTCTACAGAGATAATAGATCATGACATCATGCAAAGCAAACATTTTTACCCTGAGGTGTTAGCACAAGGCAGGAAGAGTAAAAGGAAAGACAGGGATAACGAGGAAGTGATAGAGCTCTCCCACCCGGCTACCAACCAAGTGGTCCACAAGCAGCAGAGAGAGAGAGTGAGGGAGATAGGGGGAGAGAATGAGTGACAGATGAATGAAGGATGCTGTGAAGCACTCTGTGTTGCTTTAATTGGATTTGAATAGGCTGTCATTGTGTGGGAAAATACTTTAGAGAGAAGAGACTGTTGCACATGTGTGAGCACGCACATAGACAAACACACACACAGACATCCACAAACTTGGCAAATCCCTGAGTCCTTGGAACAGGGACAAATGTATCACTTCAAAAGATTCCTATGAGCCATAGACATGCGTTAATATGGCTCATTTGTGACAAATCAATGCAGATTAGTTTTTCAATGTGTGCAGCAAGATACTGTATAAAAGCTTCAGTTTTTTGGAAATAATACAAAAACAAATGAGGCTTCAGTCCAGTGTTAATGACTCATAAAGTTGATTATGAGAAATGTCTTTATTTAACTGTTGTAAATATGATTAGCATCCTAAGAGAACCAAAATCATGGCATCACATCACCCCGGTCCTCAAAGAACTTCACTGGCTTCCCGTCTCTCACCGCATCCACTACAAACTCCTGGTCCTCACATATAAAGCCCTCCACCATATGCCCCCCCCCCCCCCCCCTACATCACTGACCTCCTCATCCTCTGAAAACCCCCCCGGTCCCTCAGATCCACCTCAGCCGGTTTGCTTTCCATCCCCAAGACCAAACTCCGGAGCTTTGGGGACAGAGCCTTCTCTGTGGCAGCCCCGAAGCTTTGGAACTCCCTCCCCAAAGACCTCCGTGACACTGAGTCCCTCACCCTGTTCCAGTCCCACCTCAAAACCCATCTCTTCTCATCAGTATACTCATAGCCCCCCCCCATCGATCCCTGTATGTCGTTCGTCTTCGTCTGTCCTTCTCCCACACCCCCACCCCTCCAAACTGTAAAGCGACTTTGAGACTATGAAAAGCGCGATATAAATTCAATTTATTATTATCAGGCTATTATTATTTGATATTGGTGGCAGCTATAATCCACTAATAATAGTCAATTTACTTTAAACTCACTTCCCTCTCTGTCTACACAGTAATTACAAGTCATGACCCATATATTTTACATCATTCACATACTCCAAACCTTCAACAGGTAGAAGTCCATTATTTCTGTCTGTCAGCGCATTGACACGTTAGCATTTATATCAATTTGCACTTTCCAATTCAAGCGATGTGATGGAAGGCAGCTAATAAAATACTCTTTCTAGAGGCTTCTCAATACTCTAATTTCCCCTCCTCGACTCCTTGGTCCTCCGGAAGTGACCCGGAAATGGTTTTCAGCTCGCCATGTTGAAGGACATCTAATTTCTCTAAATGCACATCGAGCATCGAGCATCGAGGAGGCTCTCTGGAGGAGCTATAACCGAGGATACAATGATGGTTCCTCCACGGATGCATTTCCGGGAACGGTGGAGACGTGACGCACGGCCAGACTTATCTCAGTCAATGACAGCTCTGCATGCATCCCCTCGATATTATTTTAGTGCTTTCATCGCGTCGCGATGTTTCCAGAGAGAACAGCTGTGAGGTCCGTGCAGAAAGCAGAGCAGTGTGTATAATATCTATCACTCAGTATAACAGGCCTACTTTCTGTATTTGCTGCCGTTTAGTAGATATCTACAAACAAAGAGTCAATCTTTTTCTAAGACCATTTAGTGCTTCACATAATAAAATACACAACGGCTGTAGCCTGATTATGCTTTAGGAGCTATAGGTGTGTGTGTTACAGTGTGTAGGTGTGTGCGTGGTACAGTGTATAGGTGCGTGTTGTACAGTGTGTAGGTGTGTGTGTTGTACAGTGTGTAAATGCGGCGGACAGTCGGGTCTCAGTTGGTTTGGTGTCCTCTGCTTACTTTTAATACTTGTAAATACAACTTTTGTCCCGTAATTTCAATTCCCCATTTCAGCGACCAGAGAGAGGGAGGGGGGATATATCCAGTTTCTGATTGTATTACGTTATTATGAGAGTGCTCTCATACTTGTTTGATTCTGAAATTGTATATATTTATATAAATATATGTGTATATGTCCTCATCTGTATCCTGTTATTGTCTCATTATACCGCACTGTGAAGGAATTAAAGTAAATATAAGTCATCATGAACACATCTGTCCATCAGACAGAAGGCTGCTGTGGCTCCTGTCATCATTAATGGACGTCTCTTTAAAATTACCACTCAAAGGAGAGGAGTTCTCATTTCTCTAACCGCCTGCTGCTTCCCCTCCTCAGTCCTCCGCTCGCATCTCCTGTGGGCGGGACTAAGTCTTGAGGATAGGAGTCGAAGAGGGGAAATTAGAGTATTGAGAAACCTCTGGAGTGCTGCTGTGCCTCCTGTCATCATTAATGGACGTCTCTTTAAAATGACTCAAGAAGTGAGACGCTTTTGCCGCCGCCATCACTGTTAACTGATTAACTGCTACCAGCTGATGACTTACTTTCCTCTTCTTTGAATTTTTTTTTCTTATGTCCATATTATGTTTGACTGCAGGTTAAAGCTAAATATTGTTAACTCTAATGTGTACAAACTGCAATCCATCAGTTATTTCCCAAACTTGTCAAATTTGGATAGAGTTGTTCATGCTTTGAGCCTCTCAGACGACGATGACTATAATTCCTTCTTTTCTCTCGTTAGCTGTAAAGCTCCCTGTAAGACAGCACATTGAAAAGGCAGCAGCCAGACTTGGGAATGTAGATCATGCATCCAGTCTCCCATGGGATCCCCCAGATTTGGGACATCAGGGGGATTAAATGTCCCAGTTAAAACCAGACAGTTCCCATTTTCAAGCATTTGTCAGAACATCTTAGTACAGACACTCCTTATTCCCATTATTAAACTAAATGTTGGTTTTAATGATCAGAGGTTAAACAGTTAGGAGTCCTTCCTTAAAAGTTAATCACAACCAAAACAGGTAAAACAAACGTTGTGGAAAGAGAGTTACGTTTATGAGAAGGCTCACATTTTTTACACTTAAAAAATTAAATATTATAAAAAGACTATGCTATGAAATAAGTGTGTGATGTATGATGGTTGGTTTATTTATTGTGTAAGCCTCATATCTTGACATTAGGATTTGTGTAGAGGAAATGTTATGAAATACGTAAAAATCAGCCCCTCCAGAAATGTAAAACTCTAACTAATCTTGCCATGATTTACAAATTCTCCATTTGAACCTGAAACTTTCCACTGAAAATGGATTGTTCCATTAATAAAGGAATAATGATTATATTAAGGCTGGGATAATGTGTTGCACCAGGGAGATTACGTTTTGGCCACAGTCTCCTGCAGCACTGTTAAGGTGCAAAATGTAAGTGTGATCCATTTTCATCATGCAGTACTCTATTGTGTTTTGTTTATTAAGAGAGGTAAGAGACAAGTCATTTGATTGTGAATGATAATTCATATGCATTCGTACCTCAACTGTTTTACTGCTGTGGTCATTTTAATTGCATGATAGAAAAGAATCCATTAGATTTGAACATTTTAGGATACAATTGATTTAAAGAGAAACATTTCAAATGAAGCACTCAGTATAGGAAGGGCATAGATTAAACATACTAGAAAATCAAAAAGTTTGTATTCTTACAAATGCAAGAATATTTAAAAACTTGGTTGTATAACAGTTAAAGCTGCCAGTAAAACCTGACAGTCTCTACTGTATTTACTTTGCATTAATATATTCGACCAAGGTCAGTCTGCTTGGAGCTAGTGGAGTCAGAGAGTTGATGCTAATCACTCTACAACAAAATAAATGTGTGTGTGCGTTTGCATATGCTGTGTGTGTGTGTGTTTCACATTACAATCATGAGTAATATGAACACAAGTACTGGCACAAGTAATACTTTTGCCAGTCATCAAGGATAAAGCTGGGAAGATTAATGGCATTGATAATTACAGACCCATTGCTTTAGCTAGCATTCTCTCCAAAGTGTTGGAGAGAATGCTGTTGGGTAGGCTGGAAAGGTATATTACCACAGACAACCAGTTTGGTTTTAAAAGAAAACATGGCACAGATATGTGTATGTTTGCTTTAAAAGATATTATAGCAAAATATAGAAGCCATAATTCCACCACGTTTCTGTGCTTTATTGGTGCTTCTAGGACATTTGATAGATTAAATCATTTCAAATTATTTGACAAAATGTGCCAGAGAGGGGTACCCAAGTACATAATAAGGATCTTAGCTTTTTGGTATGCACATCAGCCTATGCAGGTGAAGTGGGGCAATACTGTGTCTGAACATTTTTATGTTGGTAATGGGGTCAAGCAAGGTGGGATTTGATCTCCTTTGTTGTTTAATCTGTACATGGCTGATCTGTCTAGGAAACTGAACTTGTGTAAAACTGGCTGTGTCATCGGTGCTACTGTTGTCAACCACCATATGTATGCAGATGATTTAATCATCTTCTCCCCGTGCAGTGCTGGCTTACAACAGCCTCTGAGGACTTGTTCCCAGTATGGCATTGATTTTAATATGAAGTATAACGCCCAGAAGAGTAGCATCATGATTGTGCGAAGTAAAGAGGATAAAAAGGCTGTATTTCCTCATTTTATTCTCAGTAGCAACATTCTTCTTGTGTGCAGTGAGATTAAGAACCTTGGTCATTATACTTCTGATAATCTCACAGATGACAAAGACATCCATAGACAACGCTGCAAACTGTATGCCCAGGCAAATATATTAATGCGGACATTTCACAAGTGCTCTGTAGATGTCAAGGCATCACTTTCTGTTTGTTAACTTGGGGGTACCTACTTTTAAGAAAGTTAATGTACAAATTCATGTGTCGCCTAGAAGACTCGGACAATCATGTTATATAGATTTTAATGAACCCTGTGAAGAGTTCTACTCGGTTCTCTTTGGAGACATTGGCGCAATAGCCTATACAGACAGTGAGCATGTGTGGCTAGCTGTGATTGGACTGATTTTATGTTTTTTATCTGTTTGTTTTTATCTGTTTTGAGTTTAGCTTTTTATCTTATCATTGAAGTGTGTCTTGTCTTTTTGTATGTGATATGGACCTTGAGTCTGAAATAAAGATTGAATTGAATTGAATCATGTAAAAGCAGGGAGCTGCTAGCTCGATCATCTCATATTCAAGATGCGTATCACCACAGCATTTGAGACAAAAAGACCCAGACATGATAGCTGTGAAGCAGACATAGCGAGCGTCAGAACGGAACAGATCAAAACAGCAGGAGCCAAAACGGGGTAAGAGACAGAAAATATGGTAGATTGGAGGTGGTCCAGAAAGGTACGCCAAACTCTGATACTGACGCTATACAGTAGACTAAAAGAGGAAGGCACTCTGGGGGAAATAAAGGAATGAGGTAGTATTGTCTTTCTAGAGGATGAAGTCATTTTCTCCAGACAATGTTCCTGTTGCTGTTAAGCATCATGGGAAAGAGCTGACAGAGTAATGGATCACCACTTGCAGAAAGAAAATGCACTCACACGTGTGCACAAGACACACTCACACACACAAGAGACAAAAGGTAGCGAGAGAGAGAGAGAGAGCAAGAGCACAGTTTCAAAAACACATTCAGTCTCCATCCCACAGGCTGTGTGTGCAGCAGCTCAGCGTCTTTAAACTGTGTGCAATTACATTTTACACACAATTATTAGTAGCACCTGAATGTGCAACAAAAGGGTAAGTGATGGTCAGGTAATTATGAAGTAATGAGGGATGCCGTTAACTATATTCAGTATTGTACCATTTCACTTGAGGGGGTAGAAAAACAGAGGAAGCCGTCAGTTTGTCAATTCACAGATATGAATGACCAATGATCACGTAATGATTTATCATTCATTCATTGTGTATCTTCCAGTCTGCTCACAAGTAGCTCACCTTTAAAGTCCTCCATTTTGAGTTATTGGAAAACCACCCATCAAAAAAATCTATAATCTTCAGGTGGTTCCATCTTTCTTCATTGGTACATGTTTCTATTGTAAAGTTTTACATTGTGTGCATCGATGTTTGTGAGTAAACAGGAGGCTGTTGTTAAATTGCAGACTGTTTTTAACATCATTCAGACTCAGCTCTCTGAACTAAAGCTTCTTTTAAATGTTGAAAAAACTAAGGTAATGCTCTTTTCAAAAGCTAAAAAGACACCAGAGCCTGTTTTAGATATTGTAACTGCGCAAGGAATAATACTTGAAGTGGTTACCTGTTACAAATACCTAGGTATCTGGCTTGATGATTGTCTCACTTTTAAACTTCAGGTCATTAATCTGCTTAAAAAGCTGAGGGTTAGGCTAGGTTTCTTTTTCAGAAATAAGTCCTGTTTCTCTTTTGAGGGCAGAAAAAGGCTAGTCACTGTGACCTTTTGACCTGTGCTGATATATGGTGATTTGATCTATATGAATGCACCTGCCCATTGCCTGAACAAGTTAGATGCCGCCTATCACAGTGCACTGAGATTTGTCACTAATTGTAAAGCACTTACACATCACTGTACCCTGTATGCCAAGGCAGGTTTGCCATCACTTACTGTAAAGAGGCTCAGCCATTGGTACACGTTTATTTATAAAGCTTTGTTGGGTAAACTCCCGTATTATATCTGCTCTCTGATAACACAGAGAGTTGCAAGCAGCTATTGTCTGAGATTGCATGATGTAGTATTGTTAGATGTGCCAAGAGCAAGGACTGTCTTAGGTAAGACAGCTTTTATGTGCGCAGCTCCACTTGCTTGGAACAGTCTACAGCTAAAATTGAAACTGAGCAATTTTATTCCTCTGAATGTTTTTAAAGCAAGTCTAAGTGAAATGCTCTTTGAAACTATAGGTATTTGTAAATGTTGATAAGTATGTAAATGTAGCTTGTAAATATGTTGTATGATGTCCTCTATTGTTTCATGTTTCATGTGGAACCTAATTGCTGCAGGTCTCCCTTGAAAAAGAGATCTATGATCTCAATGGCACCAATCTGGATAAATAAAGGTAAGGAAATGTACTTTGGATCTGAATTACTCCTGAGGATTCAAGTCTGAAATATTACAGAGTTTCTGTCAAACTGGATGATACTAACACACATATGCTCAGCTACACACATGTGCATGTGAACACACACACAATTTGCTAAATTTTGAATTTTGTCAGCAAGATAAGAGTTCCTGTAGTAAAAGCTGCACTTGTTATCTACCTGGAAGAGCTCACTCTGCAAAACATCTGAGCTCCAGAGCTCCTCTGTGTCACACCCTGTGGAGCACCCTAAGGTGTACCTGTCAGTGAAGACTTCTATTTCCCTGAACAATTATTCCTACCACAGCGGACCTGATCTAAGTTGTCTTAAACTAGCGTATAATGTGTCACCAGGCTCTCTGGCTTAATGTTTAATGATGTCAGCTCAAAGCAAGTTTTAAATCGTATCCCTGGTTTCTTTTCTGTGAAGTTACATGTTTCTCTCTGTGTTTGTGTTGACTCAAAATGCCCTTAGGTTTATATTTGTTTGTCTGCTTATGCATTAGCCTGGAGTGTACAAGCAAACCTTTCAAGGTGCTTTTCTGCCTTCCCTAGGATCGGCTCAAGCACCCCCATGACCCTGAAAATGAGTAAGCAGATATGGAAAATGAATTAATGCTGCCTGGTTGAATTGCTCTGGGCTGTTAGTGTTTCTGTTCGCTCTGTGCTGCTCCTCTGCTCAAATATCTCTGACCTGCAATCATGCATAAGCCAATACACAACATATTGTAACTCTATAAAGAAATATAGCAAACATATATCCCCACAAGCATTATATGTTTGTACATCTCTCAAAGTTTCTGCTTCTTCAATCCGATAATATAAACTGATGATGGCACCACGCACTGTGTTAAAGTTTCCTTCCTCTGTCTGTTTGGAAAGTGCACATCTCTTTGCATTGACAGTATCTTGAATAATGCAAGATTGTGTTCTAGTTTTTCAGTTTATTATTTCTAACATTCATTAAATTGGCGTGGTGTTTGTTTGTGGACAGAAATCTAATGTTGTGATCAAAACGGGAATATCTGCAAAATCTTTCAAATGTATTCCATTTATTATACAATGAATAACCTCTTAAATGTAAATCCAAGTTTTTATTCACAATTTCAATCTCTCAAAGTTTTCTTTTCAAGCATCAGAGTAAAAATACATGTGACAGCATCTGTTGTTACCGATGAACAGAATGAAAGGTGTTCGGAGTATCTTTTTTTATTGTGCATGTAATAAAGTTTTCCCACTGGTTTCAGAGTGTTGACTGTTGAATTGCAATTTTACAATTTCTACCATTTCCAGTTGTGTGTATGTTCATTTAGTTATTACTATTCTTGATAAATTCTTTATTCATTTTCTTACAAATCTGTAGAATAATCTATCAACAGCGGCAGTAACATAAAAACCCCAAGGCGATCTTTACAGTTTCCATTTATTTCCAGATGAATACATCTGAAACAACGTTTTATGGATTTAACTTTAAAAATACATCTTCCAACCAGATATTTAGTGTGTAATGGCCTGTAATTTCAAAGCATCTACAGATAAAGTCAAATAGTTTTAATGGCATCTATGAATTATGATGTCTTCTTTTATAATCGCGTCGTGCAATTTGGTCCAGCACACACACACACACAACCAGATGGACGGATTGATGATGGACAATCAGGCGAATGGACTTTCCGATAAATGAACAACAAGACTGATAACTGGAGAGAAAGACAGGAAGCGAGGGCAAAGAGAGACTGGCATGCATATGCGTTGACAAACAGATGGACAGACAATTTGAACAGACAGACAGATAGACAGATGGCGGTTCTATTAGGGAAAGTGGGCTTTGATGAAATGGACAAACAGACTAGCATACAGACAGTAACTCTATTGGGAGGCTCTAAATGGGCAAACAGAAAATGAACAAGCTTGACATCCTAATGTAGAAATGCGGCTGTGATGCCCGCGGCCAGGTGAAGAGAGGACGTCGTATCTCTGAAGACCATCGACATGAGGAAGGGCTCAACTTTAAAGTGTGTGTGCATGTGTGTGTAGTAGTGGCTTGAATTTGTTCAGTCTGTATGTGTGTGTATGTGCATGCCTAATACCGCTCAAGCCATTACTGAGCAACCAGATAAAAGTAGTGAACATGCTGCCAAAACAAGGTGCTAAAAGACTAAAAATACCGACGGCTGAAGATTTGTCACACACATCCATATGCACAGCATGAAACATAACATGCGCACAAGCACACGCCTGTGCACACACAGACACCAGACAAAGTGCAGAAGGACAACAGGGACATCTGTTCCACAGTTTTATCTCCTTTCTAGCAAAATGTTCTAAAGGCGCAAAGTGATGTATGAAGAAAGCAGCAACTAACCTTATTTAGAACAAGGTTGAACTCCAAAATGCCACCTTCCACTCCCCTAAGCCCAGTATGAGTGACACGTTTTATCATTTAGGTAATCAAAGCCACAGCATTAGGGAGAGGGAATGTATTTTCTGCTCAGCAAAAAGTTTTTGTTTATTCTTTTACATCGCAACATTTTGAAGCGTGTCATTGTGAGGCCTGTTCCTATTAAGCAATAGCATAGACATCCATTTGAAGGCCTAATAGGGAGTACTAGAACTGCTGCTCGTGTGTGTGCGTGTGCGTGTGTGTGTGTGTGTGTGTGTGTGTGTGTGTGTGTGTGTGTGTGTACCAAGTCCCCCACAGGCCCTTAAGTGGTGTGTATTTATAGAGTGTGCGTCTCTCGGAGGCACAGAGGCTGGTTATATGAGCCCCTTCTAATGGCTAGGAGGAGAGGAAACACCCACAGTCATGTTCCCACAAAACAGACACTCATGCATGCACGCATACGAGCATACACACACAAACACGGGCATCAGATAAGGCAGTTAGACGGGCCGTTATTCTGTCCTCTCTTGGATAAATTCTGGCCTCTGAGGGAAACACCTTGAACTTTTTAACATGATAAAAAACGATGCCAACAGGATAGTTCCATACCAAACTGGATCTGCATCAAACTGCAGTGTAGATGAGAGGGAAAATGTTATTCAATCTAATAATTTAATCTCATAAAGTCTTGCTGTAAAGCTAGTGGCGGGGCGTAAGAGGCAGCAGGAGAGCAGTGCCCTGTACTATGAAGCAGGATTTTGGGTGACCTAGGAATCTTAGAGTTAACTCTGAGTCCCTACGACGATGGTGATTCACTTCTTCCCGGGATCGATCAACATTGTGACTTGTACTGCACACATAACATGTTACGGAGCAGCTAATGTTGAAGGTAAGAGATCATCTCATGTAAAAGTGCCGCCTGCTGACCAATCAGAGCTCGGTGCACGTTAAAGCTATGACGTCATATTCCAGGCTACAGGATACATCAGCTTAAATGCAGGGAAGATGTGTGGTAATACATCGCCGACTGTAAGAGTATGTCATTTAATAGAATATTACAGCCCTTCTACAGAACAATCTGACTGTAATTACATTTGCGGTAAGCAAGCTTATCTTATAATGAGTCACAACATAAGTAACCGTATAAAGTAATTAAAAGCAGTGCACAGCTCTGACGTGTCACACTTATAATTCTTATTTCATCATATCACATCCTTTTTGATCATATTAACTTATTTGTGTCAAATAAGCTCTTGAGTTGTGTGTTGCCAAGCAAGTGCTGCAGAATGAATACAAAAGTGTAATTTCGCTAAGGGGGAACATTCTTCTATGTACGCAGTGATTGATTTTAAGATATGAAAAACGTTACAAAAAAGCAGAAACACTCCGACGACAGGTGCTGGACAGAAGAAAATGTAAAGGACGGAAAAACGAAGTTTCTCACTAAATGATGTAATACTTAGATAAACTTCTAATAAACCACAGCTGTCTTTTAAGAAATTAATCTGTGCATCAAATGCTTCCAAAAAACTGGAAAGCTTAGTTGAAATGGCTTCATAGCACAGGCCACAGGGAGCTATAGGCTGACTCCAGGCCAAATTGAAAGTGTGTGTGCACAACTTTACACTTCACCGCTCTTTCTCTGTTGTGTGGCCTGCAATGACAGGTGTTGCTGGCTCCTCTTGTCCTTCAGCTGCACCCGGGTTACATACAGTAAATGAGGTAAATGAAGAAAGAGAAGGGCCATATGGCTTTGTTTGGATCTGTACACAGGCCAGCCAGCCAACCAGTGTGTGTGTGT
The DNA here is from genome assembly GCF_949606895.1 of Notothenia rossii. Taxonomy (NCBI): domain Eukaryota; kingdom Metazoa; phylum Chordata; class Actinopteri; order Perciformes; family Nototheniidae; genus Notothenia; species Notothenia rossii. Next base: position 23,554,861 of record NC_136912.1, on the reverse strand, counting down.
GTGTGTGTGTGTGTGTGTGTGTGTGTGTGTGTGTGTGTGTGTGTGTGTGTGTGTGTGTGTGTGTGTGTGTGTGTGTGTGTGTGTGTGTGTGTGTGTGTGTGTGCGTGCGTGCGTGTGTGTGCGTGTCTGTGAGTTTGATCTGCACGCAGGCAAGGCAATGCTGAAACAGCAGCAATTTAACTGATGCTCCCACCATATGGTTAGAGTGATAGCATTAGAGAACCTGCACTGAACCTGAAAGGAATCAGAGGGAGAAAAGGGGAGTAGGGTGGACCAAAGCTGGAGGATTTGTAGAGCAGCCCCATTATGCTGCACCGGTATGCAAATCATGCACACATACAAACATGATTGTGCAAGGATACACATATGGTCCCTAATGTCCCTACAAGTGTGCAAGCACGTAAATGCAAATGAATGTGTGTGATCATCACATTGACTGAAGTGTGCTTGTAGGGAAATAATCTCAGGCTACTGTGTGTGTGTGTGTGTGTGTGTGTGTGTGTGTGTGTGTGTGTGTGTGTGTGTGTGTGTGTGTGTGTGTGTGTGTGTGTGTGTGTGTGCCCTCAAACATTGGATACACACATAAGCGCAGAGCTATCCTGTGTGTTTCAGCAGTCTGGGTGATTTATGCGTTGAATACTGCAGTGTTTTAGGTGGGATCTCAGGGAATTCACTGCCATATGTCCTCATTTTCCTCCCTCTATCTAACACACACACAAACACGCACTCTTAAAAATGAACCCATATTTATACATACTGTATCACACTCATGCAAACACACTAGTTTTAGCTGCAAGGGCAAGAGGAGAATGTGTCCAGATTTGGGAGTGCAAAGACGGGGTCAAAAGGCTGAACTTTCTGCTCCAGTTTGAGGAAGATTTTTGGCAACTGCTTTGGAGTAAATAGACAAGTGGGATGAAAGGACGACATTTGGACAAGAGTCTTAAAAAATGTTGGAGAACCTTGTACTGTACCACTGTTTTGCTCTAACAGCATGGCGTGTTTGTTGTGGCGTTCATTATGTGGTTGTGTTTTGAAAATGGCACTGATTGTGTTCAACTGATTAATGCATTCCCACCTGTGACAAAGCTAAATGGCTCAAATATGTAATTTACCTATTTGATCTATGGCGAGGACTGAGCTGGGAAAATCAAATGCAATTCATTCAATCAGGATACACAAAAGTGAACAATTAAAAACAGTTCATGTAATATCATACCAGATATGAATAAAATGCCAATAAACCCACTGTTGATAAATGCAACAGGCCTAGGGATATCATTTTAAATGTTGTAAACAGTTGTGTTGGAAGAAACTTAAATAAATTAAACAACACATGGTTAAGAAAAAAGCTACTGTTAATTTGGACATTTTAAATAATGTCACACTTTTCCTCCGATTCACTTTCCAACAATAATGGATCTCAATTAATCAAAATGGTCAGCTGAACTGAAACTTGACATACCTATTACATTTAGTTACAATTAAAGTTCATGAAGTCATTAGCTTACTGTGTAGTACCTGTAAAGAATTGCTGGGTCGTGGAAGTAGGAAACATGGCGACAGGAGTAATCCTCATGCTTTCCTGCTTGTTTTACCACAACAGTAAAGTTTAGGCTGGTTGTATTTGTAGCTAGTGTAAACTTCAGAATATAACATCATAAAACATAGCCTTTTGCTGTTGGGCAGCTAGTACATACTCCATCCAAAAAGCTGCAAACAGACTCTAAAATCAAACTGAAGTGAGAAGCTTCTACTCCTGACTTTTAAACAGTAAGCCCCTCCTACAGCCAAACCAAATTTAGATTATGATCAAACATATAACACCATTTAACATAATTAGAAGCAATATGGAAATGTCCACATATGATTCCAATTACATTAACATAGAAATGTTGACAGTCTAAATTGTTAAGTGTACATAAATAATGAACCCCACTCCCAAACACACCCCTGTAACTCACTCAATATGGTACTGTCCACTCCACACTATTAGGTCAATTGGATTCCTCCATTTCCTGTTTGACAGTTTGGACATGAACTCAAGAGAGGCTTCTCAATACTCAAATTTCCCATCCTCGACTCCTCGGTCCTCCGGTAGTGACCCGGAAATGAATTTCAGCGCGCCATGTTGAAGGACATCTCATTTCTCTAAATGTACTTCGAGGATCGAGAGTCGAGAGTTGAGGAGGCTCTCTGGAGGAGCTATAACCGAGGATAAACTGATGGTTCTTCCACGGCTCCTCCGCGAATGCATTTCCGGGAACGGTGGAGACGTGACGCACGGCCGGACTTATCTCAGCCAATGACAGCTCTGCATGCCCTGGATATTATTTTTAGAAACTGCTTTCATCGCGTCGCGATGTTTCCAGAGAGAACAGCTGTGAGGTCCGTGCAGAAAGCAGAGCAGTGTGTATAATATATATCACTCAGTATAACAGGCCTACTCTCTTTATTTCGCTTTAGTTTAGTAGATATCTACAAACAAAGAGTCCATATTTTTCTAAGACTATTTAGTGCTTCACATAATAAAATACACAACGGCTGTAGCCTGATTATGCTTTAGGAGCTGTAGGTGTGTGTGTGGTACAGTGTGTAGGTGTGTGCGTGGTACAGTGTATAGGTGCGTGTTGTACAGTGTGTAGGTGTGTGTGTTGTACAGTGCGTAGATGCGGCGGACAGACGAGTCTCAGTTGGTTTGGTGTCCTCTGCTTACTTTTAATACTTGTAAATAAAACTTTTGGCCCGTAATTTCAATTCCCCATTTCAGCGACCAGAGAGAGAGGGGGGGATATATCCAGTCTCTGATTGTGTTACGTTATGAGAGTGCTCTCATACTTTAAATTGTATATATTTTTATAATTATATTTGTGTGTGTGTCTGCATCTGTAGCCTGTTATTGTCTCATTATACCGCACTGTCAATTAATCAAAGTAAATATATAAGTCGTCATGAACACATCTGTCCATTAGACAGAGGGTTATGGCTAGAAAGGATTCGTCTTGTGTAAAACTCGCGAGAGTTTGCAAGTCACGTGGCTGAATGTTTACGTTTGGCAGGCAGCCTTTCAGTTACGATCGTTAACTAACATCAGTGTGCCACAGCAAATGATGGTGAGAAGCTTAACTTTCTATTAATTATGTCAATTACAGGGAATGTGATTATTGAAATAGGGTGTCAGCGGTCTTGTTGGTTATCGAAGAACAATGACAACACTGTAGATCACCAACACTATGGTTTATTTTTTATTCACAGGCAAGTCAACGTTGTCACAGTAAAAGTCCCAAGATAGCTCCTGGTGCAATAAAATGTTCCCTTTCAGTGTTTCACTATTATGTCTGATATTTCTCTATTAATATTGCTGCTGCAGCTGCATTAATGTGTATGTTGCATCATGTTACTGCTGTAGATGTGGTCCTGCTTTTGTGTTCCGTTTTGGTGTAAAATGTAGCCTACATTTAAATACAAATATAATTATAGTAATGTGAAAGCCTTTTAGAAATGAATTCCACATAATAATTCCCACGGAGCTGTGAGCACTTATACATTTATGTGACGCTTTTTCAATCATCTTCCAGTTGTCGGTTCTCTTCTGTTGAAATCGACCAGCTGTGAAAGTGGGGGCGGGGCTTTTATACGCGAGTAGTGAAAACACTTCCGCGTAGTCTGCTCGCGTGTGTCCTCCCTTTCGTCTCCTCCCGCACCCCTCCTCCCTCACCCCTCCTCGACTCCTCCGTGTGCATTTCAGCTATAGAGAGGCGAAGTCCCTCCCCTTCCGGGAGCCTCCATGGGACCCCGGAAGCGGAAATTTATACATTGAAGTCAATGGAGAGAGAAAAGTTATCTTTTGATCCCGTTTAAATTGTGCCACGAATGACACATATGATGTTTGTCAATCTTAAACAATAATTTCCATGTAAAAAAAGTCAGTTTGTCATAAAACTGTTGAAATATAAGACTATGAAAAATACGCAACTAGAAAGACTACAAATCCCAAATGCATTCTGGGTCGCGTAAGTGATGTCATAGGCGATAATGCTCCAAGACTGGTTGCGACTCACAAAGCAAAGAAGAAGATCTCGCAATTAAAGCAAAGAAGAAGAAGAAGACTGATTTATTCCCTCCAATAAATATAAGAGATTGCTCCAATAAATTCACTTTTACAAGATGCCTGTGTGCTTTGTACCAGGTTGTAATCACAAAAGTGATCATACCACTTGCTGCTAAGGGGGCGGGAGGTAGGCCCATCTACACTACAGGCATGAAAAAATCTTGAAGCTGGGCGTGTCTGAAGCTTGGCGATTTTTTGCGAGCAACCAATCACATGAATCTCCCGCCCCCGACATACAAAGCAATAGCAATGTTAAAACGAAGTAAACTGGATATAAACTCTCCAAACAGGCGAAAAAACTATCAGTTTCACCCACTGTCTCTGCCACCTCCCTCCATGCCTGGTTCCTCCGGTTTGTATCCCGGTAAATAGTTCCGGTCGTAAAGAACCGGCTGATTTGCTACCGTAATATCTCGTTTGGAATATGAGGAAATGAACTGCGGTCTGGCTCTCCCAGCTTGCACGCGGTTTGATTGGCTGAGCTTGCACTGGCGGGATTTGCATAAACGGAATTTGATTGGCTGATGCTCGTGATGCTTGCAAAGCCATGCCATGCTCCCCACAATGCAGTTCGGCGAAGATTAAAAATCTTCTACGTCACCCCATTCAAGTGAATGGGCGAAGCGTTGAAAGCATTTTTTGATGCCTGTAGACGCCACATTAGCAGGCAGCTTTGCATGACATTCTTCTGGACGTGTTTCATTGTGATGATAGTGAGACTGAGTCAATCTGTTTGTTGGAAAGACAGTAGTTTAGTGATTACTGAGAGAAAATTATTAAAAGAGATAATTATTCAGTGTTGTTACTTTAAAGTGTTGTTACTGACCTTTTTCTCTTTTATTTTCTTTACCTCACCTGTAACTGCTGAGACCCTGAGGAACATGCACACTGGACTGACCTGCTCTGGCAACCTGATTTCCACTGTACGTAATAGTATTTAGTTATGGTATATTATTTATATACATCAAAGGCACAATGCACCCCCCAGAAACACACATGTATTGAGGGTGATATTTTGCATTGGTCATGTGAAATCATCTTTACATACTAGAAAACTGTAGGAGCGGCAACTTGTTTTGAAATTGAATTTTTAATATCCGATAATAAAGTTGATCTGTTTTCTTTATTCTTCTCTCTTCCCAGCTCCATCCATCACCGTTCTCTGTTCCTGCAGGTCCTACATGCTAATCAATGCTCATATTTCTTTACACAATTACAAATAAAGTCAATGTATTGGATGACATGAAGTTGTGCTTCATTCTGAGTCAATAATAAATTCATTCTGCCTTCAACTGCAAAATTATTGTGGACTGCACCGACATCCATGTAGCTGCCCCCCAGTAAGATGAACCAAGCAAAGCTGACACTCAACATACAGCTGTGCTCTTAAGTTTACATGAAGAATTTGTGAGATATTGGTAATAACAGGTGTAAATGATTATTAGTAATTAATTATATAATTGTCTCCTTGTAGACGAGCAGACAGGGAGCCAGATGAGAAAAGCAGAATATGCAGCTGCCATTTTCCACATGGAAAAGAGAAAGGGCCAAGTGTATTTGAGTGGACGAAAGAGAAATCCCAAATACAAAAAATTAAATTATACAATTTACAGATATGTATACAAATAAATATATATATATATCCTATATACACCATGTATAATGATGGTGTATGATGTAGAAGGAAGTGTGGTAGATAACAAGTAAATATAGAGTTACATACAGATCCATGTTACAGCAAAAGATGGAATAACTAAGAAGCACGCAGTATAATAATAATTACACGCAACAATTAAATAACTGCTCAGCATCTCCACCACAATCCCAATCTGCTGTGTCCTGTTTTCCTCCCCTCTGCATAACACCCCATCACACATACGAAACACAACGCAGAGTCCGAGGGTGTTAAGAGTATGTTTATTTAAATGTCCTCCTCTCTACTGGCCAACACAGGGAGCATATGCTGGGTGTAGAATTGTTCCAGGAGGAGGAGATTTCCATGCCATGCAGGGTCTTTGGGGATGGGGATGATGATCGCCTCCTTCGTGGTCCACAGTAGCAGAGACTCCGGTCTGTGATGTGCAACTGTTATATAATATACAATACATTTTTAAAAAACATTTGATCAACAAAAAAGGATTTGGTCAGGATCTAGAGTCAGTGTGTAGTTTATTAATTAATCAATGCTCTCTACATTAGGAAAACACATACCAGTGTACCAGAGGGAGTCGCACACAGCTGTGCCTAGATAACCAAACAAATTGACAAGATAACCAAAATCCTTGAATCTACACACAGCAAATTAACTCAAATGACACAACGAGATGTAAAAAGGAGATCACACATATAGTCGATATAAAACTGGCCGCTTCAATCTGAAGAGCAACTAAAACAAAACACGGGAGTGTATCTTGTTCTTGTGAACACTAATGTTATCCACAACATACACAGAGACCACAAAGTTCTTAAGGAGAAAACTAGTTGCTAAAACAAAACACGTTAGTGTACCTTGTTAGCTAATATTAGCTAGCTGACATTAACCTTAAACATTGCACTCATATTACTCACTGAAACCTTGTAAAACCGGTCCCGCATGCTGGCTCTTACAGAACCGACTAACTCCCCTTTCGTGTATGTACAGTTCTCAACATGCCCAGACTTGTAGTGATTTTCACTTCGTTTTATACTTTTTCGACCTCATTCTGAAAGAAACAGTTGAAATTTGCTAACGTGACGGCCATCTTTGTGATGGTGACGCGTATTGTGCGAGACCAGAGACCTGTAGTTCACTGAGCGGTTTCACACAAAAAAATGTGTAACTTCACAGTTTTACGAAACATTCTTTTTTTTTTTACTTGCAAAATGTTCTTTTAAAAATTTGACAAACATCATATGTGCAGGGCTCGACATTAATGGCTGCCCGATGGCCCGGGGCCATCTAGTATTTAGCTCGGGCAATGAAGCCTCACCTGCTGGTTGCCCGATCGGGCAATCTATTATGCCAGCAGCTCGCGGATCCAGTAATGAGTGACCCGACAGTAAAACTAAACATATCTATAACTAGTTTAGGTAGTTTGAGAGATAATTAAAATAGCTACGTGTGATATTCTAACCTGAAGTTTGTGTTTTGTCCGCTCACCGCTGCATGTGATCATGCAGTGCTGCGTGTCGACTCGTCAGCAGCAGCTGATCTCTCTCTCTCGTCAGATTAGACTTCACTCGCGTTTATGTCCATATTGATCAGATCCAGCTAGTTCTAGCTAATGATAGGACTACCTGCTTATTAAAAGACACCTCAACAATAAGTGTCGCTATGCAACCGGGTGAGGCCACAAAGTATAGCGCAGCATTATGCATTTGTTTACATGCCCACCGGAACCCCGAGGCATTACCAACAGATCAATGCACAATCAACCTATACAGGACATCTCTTTCTCCACATTAAGTGTTAGACATTAGAATTGACTATTCTTGTCTGTCACATACTCTTCTTGTCTGTCACATAAGTGGCGCAACTGAAGCGGTATTGTGCTAAAGGGAAATTATTGTGACCGAAGAGATTTAGATTTCCCCGGCCAACGGGAGCTCTGACGTCGTCATTTTGTATGCTTCGCGGATGCGCTCGGCTCCTCTCGACTGCTGCTCGGGTCTGCTCGGTCAGCTTCCGGATGAGGAGGCATTCGTTCGACCAACTTACAGTAGATAACATTACAAACATTTTTAACAGGGGCCATAATAGTGTAAATAATGTTTGTTTTGGCAGTTACAACTGAATGTAATGTTTTCTACCTTTTTACATCTGATGAAGGCATTTGCCTTCATCAGATGGAAAGTGTCTTGACCAACAACTTAAGTATTTCTTATAGCTATGCAGGGCATGCAAGCGAGCAAACACAAACAAGAACAAACAAACAAGTGAAATGAAGAATAAAATTGAAATTGTACAATATAATATTGTGCTGGTTTATCTTATAATTCAGTCTAGAGAATGCAACAGACAGCATCTAAGACCTGCAAAAATCTAAATGTTCTAGGGGGAGGCCCCCCAAACCCTTCGTGGCATTTCGTCCGCACGCATTTTTCAGGGCAATCTCTATTGGGCTCAGGGCCATTTGTAAATTAGCTTAGATGGCCAACAGGGCCATCTCCCAAAATCCTTAATGTCATGCACTGTATGTGTCATTCGTGGCACAATTCAAACGGGATCGAAAGATGACTTTTCTCTCTCCATTGACTTCAATGTAGGGCTGGGCGATATGGTCTCTAAATTATATCGCGATATTTACTGACTATATCGCTATACACGATATATATCTCGATATTCTGAAATTTCCTCTAAAACCAATACAATTTTTTTTATTTAACCCCTTGATGTTTACAGTCACGCCAGTATGATGATTCTAGTAGTCCCTGTAACATACAGTATGTCTGCATTAAACCATTGTTATTTATACTGTCTTCATCCGTGGTTTCTATTAAAACGATTTTAACCAACACACAAAAAATATATACTTGTGTAGCCCCACAGTTAGCTGCAGTCTAACGGTTATATTAGCCTACATATATTTGCCTTGAGTAACAGTAAGGAGGTTTGGGTTTTTTGTAGCCTCACAGTCTCAGTCACACAGGGTCTGCCACTAACTTAACATTGGACTGAGAAACTGTTTTATTGACAGTCAGTCGATGTACACATCAGGCTACAATATAGAAAGAAATGTGGCTCATAATGTTGGCTAACTTACTTTCTGCTTCGTCATTCTGTACCATACGGGGGGTTCTGAATACATCTGTGATTTTAGCAAATTTTGCTGCATCCTCCTCGCGTGCTTTTTTCTCCCTTTCCCTCTCTGCACCACCTTTCCTCCTATTTTTCGCAGGATGGGGGTCCATCCTTCCACAATTATTAAGGCTGCCGGTGTCAGTTCAGTCGGTCCAGTCCACACTAATGCAAACAGCAGCGCGCTGGTCTCGTGAGAAAAGGAGTGGAACAACCATCTTCATTATTCTCCTGAAATGTAAATGTGCCCAATCGCTAGTCTGACAGGTGCGTGGTTCTCACTGCGCCTCATACTGGTGCGATTTTATTTTGGACACCTGCCTGCCGCATTCATGGATTTGGCCTGCAGTCACCGCATCTGGGCTGAATTAAACACGGGCCATGTCAGCAGGCCAAATCATATTATGCCAGCGTTGCGTTCACAAGACATACAAAAATAAAAAGAACATTTTGTGCTAAGGTTTAAACTAGCTAACCTTTCTTTCGCTCTCCTCAAAACAAATGCCTCTCTGTCACTGTGCGTGTGTGTAATGTTTGTGGGCAAGTTGTGCGGGGCTTGCGTGTATGCCTGCGTGTGTGACTGTGTCTATGAGGGAGAAAAGAAAGCTCATTTTGGCCGCGGCGGGAAACTGATTTGACAACATAATACTCGATGTTCACGATGTGGTCATTTACAACATCGCATGTAGTGCAATGCACGATGTATCGTGTAAACTCGATATATCGCCCAGCCCTACTTCAATGTATAATTTTCCGCTTCCGGGGTCCCATGGGTCGGAAGTAGATGGGCGGGACTTCGTCTCTCTATTGGGACATCCTTCAAAATGGAGTGTCTTGATCGATTTCCGGGTCAAGTCCCGGAGGAGGGGAAGGGAGGAGTCGAGGAGGGGTATTGGGATGAGGCTTAAGTCTCGAGGAGGGGAGTCGAGGAGGGGAAATTTAAGAATTGAGAAGCCTCTAAGGCAGGGGTCTGCAACCTTTTTGACCAAAAGAGCAATTTTGCTCCTTTTTCTAAAAAAATTAATGGTCTGGAGCCGCAAAACATATTTCATAGCTTGATAGCTAATAAAGTTGTATTTATTGTTATATCAGACAAAAACTACAGTTTTTCTGCATTTATTACGTTATATAAAACTGTTAACCTCTAATAAGAAACAAAGAACTCCTATAAGGAGAATTAAAAATAATACAGGCGTACTTTAAAATAAATTAAACACAGCACTTGGGGAGTCCTCTGCACATTTGAAGGAAACAAATATACAATTAAAATGTGCCCACTTTGAAATAAATAAAACATAGCTGCACCCTAAAAAGAGTTAACGGTAAGAATGGAGAAACCAGCTCGAGTGCGCTTGAATTTGAAAATACACAACCGGAAAAAATCTGCCTCTTCCTTCAGGCTTCTTTACAGAGCCCCTCCTCCAACAAACACGAACGCGCACATGACCAATGAGGGCACGAGATAAATTTGTGCACAGATGGAAGGCTGACAGGCAGGTAGGCCATCCAGTTATTTTAGCCGGGCCGGCTCAGATTATTGGTCGTGCTTTTTACAGAGCTACGGCTTCCAGAGATTAATTTGTGTATGTATTTGTTGTCAAAGCTTTTAATAAATTCATTGCTATCGGGATGTTAATAGCATTCCATGTAATATAACAAAAAGTGTTTTCTGAAATAAATTACATACCCCATTGAATTATGACTGAAGATCGTCAGCTGTCTTCCTCCCGTGTTGTTCCTCGATACGTAAAGGCTGCAGCACCTTTGACAACTTCTCTCTACAGTACATATCAAACATACCGGTAAACCAGCATCGTTTTCTGTGAAAGCATATAACTCTGTCGCCGCAAAATTAAATCCTGTGTTCCTCCGGTACTTTTCTTTGATTTATCCATAGTTCGCTCATCGAGCCGGGGGTCAAGTTATTCACCCGCAGGAAAAGGCGCTGGCGCGGGACCGTAGAAGGATGTGACGCATATTTTAGTTGACCTAATTAAAACCGTTTTGTTTTTTATTTATGTGTCACAGTATCACCTCGAAATACAAGATACGAAACATTTTCAACCATGCAACAACCATGCAACAAAATATAAATGGTCCTACAAATACTTTTATTTTATTTCCTTCTTATTTTTGTCTAAACTCAAGGGAGCCAGAGCAGAGGGCTTAAAGGGCCGCATGCGGCTCAAGGGCCCCTGCTCTAAGGTAAGGGTTAGAGCTCATGTTACAAATATGTTGGTAACTGAAGTAGAATATAGCCAATAAATTGATTTGAGCTAAATGAATAGGGTGCGACAAGTACGTGTAGTTATTTTATTAAACCCTGTGAACAGGGCTGCCAACACTCACGCATTGAGCGTGAGAGTCACGCAATCAACCCATATATCACACACTCACGCCACACTTGCCTTTCCTCACGCTAAGTTTTCATCCAAAATAAATGTATATAAATATAAAAATAAAGTGAAGGGACAGCAAACCGAGCGGTCTATGAAATGAGACAGTCTTCTGGCTTAGTTCAGTAAAGTTGGAACGATATTCTGATTTCACGGATCAATAACTCATGAAAAAAACGATATTCAGACACAAATGACGTCTCCTAAGTACCGTGGTAAGGTTGACAACGAACTACAATCACATTTTGATCAGAAAAAGCCAATACGCGCCGTCCTCCGAGCTGGACACATTACATTGGTCTCTATCTGCAGCCGGAGAAGAAACGAGTGCTCAGGGACCGTCTGAAAAGTGCAACTCCGAAAAAAGAGAATACAATAATATTCAATCACTATTATACAGCTTATTACAACCAAACTCACTACACACATCAATAGTCTCCTGTGTGTCCTACTACAGCAAGGAGTTTGGAAGAATATGCTTTTGAATAATTTTGGGGAATATTTATAATGTAAAATCTTCAATAAATATGGCATCATCTTAAATAACTTTACTATTATACAGTATATTTCTACCAAACTCACTATTTGCATTGTTGTTGTTGTTGTTGTTGTTGTTGTTGTTGTTGTTGTTAGCACCTGGCTAGCTTAACGGATATTAAAAGCTGTTTCTAAAACAAGGAAAGGGAGAGCTCTGTCCTGTCAGACTGAGAGATAACTACAGCTCAGTGAGGTAAAGGCCCAGATACACCGGCCAGTCACCTGAGAAGTCGCCGACGCCGACACCGACTGTTGCGTCGCCGGACTCACCTGCGTATTTGCCGACTTCGCGCACTGGAACACACAGCAAATCCGAGCCGAGCACGTATGAACTGCGCGTATGCGTGAGTGGCAATAACTCTCCTTAGCAGCAGGCGGCGGTAGTGTGTATTCATCATTAGAAAGAGGCAACAACCGGAACAACCGGAAGACAGAGAAGAAGAACAGACTCCGTGATATAAACGAACAACAAATTGCGTTTTTCTTTCCATTTTCACTCTCGTCCATTGAAAACATGAACGAACAGGAGCTCTATAAACCGATGAGGTGAAATAGCCGTCCGTGTGTGTTCCATCTTCCATTTTAAATCATTCGTTTACCTCCCTCACTTCCGTTAACGCTTCTCATGCACTGATTCGCTAGCTGAACAGCCAATCAGTGTTATCCCTTTGTCCGACTTCCGGTGGTGTTCCCGACGCCGATTCAACATGTTGAATCGGCAAGAAAAGGTGTCAGGTCGGCAGAAAAGACCCGATGGTGCGGCGCATACCACTCCGAATAGGGCGTGCCCACGCTCATGTTCGGCCCGACTCGCCTTTACTGCCGATTTCGGGCCGGTGTATCTGGGCCTTTAGGGACTCTCTGTTTAGATAGTTAACTTTAGTCTAGTTATCTCAGTGGGTCTCAAACGTTTTGGTCACCATTTATGACAATAAATGAAAAACAGTTATGAAATACTATATGAAAGTAAACTAACAAAGAATAAAGTTTAAAAGGGTGATTTGTAAAATATCCATAAAGAAAAAGAAAATCTGTTTACAGTTCTGTTTCATATGGGTGATGAGAGATGTATCCATAAATTCATTTTGCTCTCAAAATGCACCAGGTTGATGCATTTAACTTCAATATTTAAGAAATAAATCTTCCCGGGGGAGCATGCCCCCGGACCCCCCTAGAGGAAATGAGGACCCCCCCCCCCCCCACTTGTAATAGCACTTTACCTCTGCTTACACCTATATGCCATTTTATATACTGTGAGCTGATTATCGAGCCTTCATTGTAAGAGTACACTGTGTATGTGCGTATTCCACTGTAGCGCCCGGTACATTAATTGGAAACCCTAGTTTCTACATGTTCAATACAATTGTAACACTGTACACATGAACGTTTCTTTTTTCGGTTCACCAAAAATCTCACTCCAAGCTGAACTCAAATGTTGGCAGCCCTGCTGTGAATGGCCCAGCTGAAGTTGCCGGTAGCTAGTTAGCATGCTAAATTACACATGTGCTCAGGCAAACATGCTTAGCCTCAGAGGCCTGGGCTACACACTGCAATGGAAAACAGAAGGCTATGGTGACAGCTTAGCTACACAACTAGAACTATGCATTTATTGTCTTGGCAGGATGACATAAATAATAGACCTTCAGAAACTAGAGTGTGTTTGGCCAGTGTATGACCATCTCTCAAATGCCACTGGTTAGTATAGTGAGAGTTCCAAATCAACTTATTATTCAATATCAACCCCAGTCAGTCCAGTTCCAGCTTGCACTTGTGCAACATTTCCCCTACAACTAGAGACCTATGAATTTGAATGTCAAAAGTGGAGGAACCAGGAGGAAGTACCAGAGTAAAATGAATGAAGACTTCTGCCATGCAGGCATTAGGAGAGCAGGAAGTGTATATGATGAGCAGTCTCACAACATGAGTCAAGACACTTTTCAAACAAAGTGGCCATTTCTCAATCGCGAGGAAACTGGTTTTCAAGCCAATATTTCAAGGATACTACGTCATCGAGTGCCGCCGAAGGACTGTTCAAATCTCCAGTATACTTGGAATTCCACCGAGGCCGCGTCCTTGGTTTGGGGGTAATTTCGAGGCTGCACATGGGTAGACTTCGCATCCTCCAAATCCCCACAATGCTTTGCGCACGGACCTATTTTGCCCAAATCTGTGGCGGAAAATGGAAGGCGAGGCCTCTCATATGACGCACACCTGCACACTTGTTAGCCTGTTCCACTCTTCGTTTTCCGAATGCCAGGAAGGATTCTTGCCTACTTTCTGAAGGAAGTGACTCGGAAGACATGTGCTACCAAGCAAGCATCCTCACGATTGAGAAACGGCCAGTGACTGACCATGCTGGAACAGATGAGATGTAAGGTGAGTATATGCAACCCAGTCTCATGGCATTTCGTGTTCACCAACACGATTTTTAATCTATTGATTCGTGTTCACCAACACGATTTTCCCCTTTTTTTCGTGTTGCACAGCACGATTTTAAAAGCAATGTATTTCTATTGGTAGTCTCTCACGGCATTACGTGTTATTGGAAGACCGGAAGCTGTGTGGTTCATAAAAACATGTTCTTACTCAATATCAAGCCACAATTATTGCTTTTATTTTAAATCGTATAATTTCTGACTTTTGTTGCCGTCTGTGAGGAAAATAAATGGGGCTGAGAGCCTCAGGATACTGAAATCTGTATTTTTTAAATATTCTTTTCCTTCTAATTTGTTATTCTTTTCAAAATAACACACTGTTATTTACTCAACAATAACACATAATTATCCTTGTTTTTATTTATTGGTTTATTTCCATAATCTCGTGATTTTTTGACGTCCGTCAGGAACTGAATTTCAAAATAAAAAAAACGGAAACAGACGTAGGCCTCTAGGAGTTTAGGATGGCCGAAGACACTACATTACCCATAATCCCCAGCTATCGTTTAGGACTACAGTCCCCGTGATTAATCTTCAAGCTCTGGGATTGGATGTTGGAGTGGCAGTGCGCCAAGGTTAGCCTAGCGTCAAACAGCTGTTTGAAATGGAATGAAACCACGCCAGACTATCCAAAACTGGAATTGAACGCCCCCCCACAGAACTACACATGCTGGCTATTGTGTTTCGCAAAATGTTCTATGGGATGTCTCTACTGAACGTTTTCGTTTTTCCCACAAGAAGTTGGCATGACATTGGTGTTATCAAATGTAAAACATATAATTAATAAATGGGTGAAAATCGCTTGTGTCCATAATGCGAAGCATTAATATACCCACATGACATCTCATTGTTACTTTGTAATTCTACTCCACTACAATTCAGAGGTTTACCTGGTAATTTTACTCCACTACACTTATTTGAGTTACTTTGCAGATTCTGATTAATGATGTGAAATATAAACAACCCTTAAATCAGACTTCAGTTACACCTGAGTAAAATTCAGGGAAGGTGATTGTCAAGTGCCAACAATCAGGAGAGATATTTGATAGTTGGTGCTTGAGAAGACTAAACATTTATCTGCAATTGACATGAATGGAAACGAGTAATAAAGTATATTCATTACTCGTTATTCTCTACAAATAGTTAATTAAAGACTGTATAATGGCTATTTTGCACATCCCTTTCAATATTTTCAAAGGTTATTGACATATCATATACACAACTACGGTGTATGCAATGAATGAAAATCTTGGGTCACAGATTCCTCAACAGCGCATTACAAGACATCAATATTTGTGTATACCTCCACCATTAAACTGTAATATTCTGCACATTTCTTATACTATCTACATACATAAGAGTATAATTCATATGTATAATATCAGTTAAAATAAGTGCTTCAACATAGTTAACATTGCAGGAAAGCAATATATTAGGCGTTAAGTACTTAGTCAGGCTTAATATTTATCTGTAGATACCCCCAAAAGCAGCTTTTTTATTAATTAAAAGAGGACCTTAATCTAAAGTATTATTTAATGTTTAAATAAAGGTTAATTCGTTTTTCTGTTTTGCACCTCCTAATATCTTTGTACATCCTGCACTAAACTGTTTTATTGTAGAGATCACTTAGAGTATCTTCTTGATATTTTATATTCTATGTTAATATCATTGACCTTCTACTTTCCCCCTATGAAAGTATGTACTCTTAATATTTTTTTAATCAAATATAACACATAAAAACAATAATTCAATAACGTGCTTTAACCACTAGGCGGTGCACACAAGGTACACACAGCCATAATAACTTTGTATTATTAGTGTAGGACACTTATGTATGTACAACATCTGAAGATGTGCAGTCTTATTCATGTTTTCACATAATTTTACAGCATATTGCTATACTATTTCAGACTCAGTATTTACATTCTTATATTCAAAGTCCTTTTATATCAGCTGTGCACCGTTATGGTGTAAATATAACCTATCTATGAATTAGATGAAATGTAAAAGTCAGCCAAATTACTATTGATACTGCGAGGAGACGTATTGTGTGAAGAGAAATTGAAGATGTTGTTTAATTGTTGATATATTTATGATCCACGTCAAGTATTCAGTTTCGGCGGCATTTCTTCCAGTTTTTCCAAAGGTCTTCTCATCAGGGCTCTATAAATAGAGAACTACGGCAGATCTGTAATATGTAATTCAGCCGAACCGTGTATTACAGTGCCGTTATGTGATGACTTTCAAAGAGAAAAGCAAGAACACTCGGAATTAAGTATTATTTTATTCTTTTGAAATGTTTTTCCGATTTCATATCATATTAACACCAAATCCCAACATGTGTTGCGGCTAAAACATCCGGCGAGCTTAAACCATAGCTGAGGATCTTGGGTAATCGCTGGAAATGCCTAAATCTGTTTCCGGTTATTTTTATTTTGAAATTCAGTTCCTGACGGACTCCAAAAAAGCCAGAGATTATGGAACTAAACAAATAAATAAAAACAAGGATAATTGGGTGTTATTGGTGAGTAAATAACAGTGTGTTATTTTGAAAAGAATAACAAATTAGAAGGAAAAAAAGATTTTAAAAATACAGATTTCAGTATTCTGAGGCTCTGAGCCCCATTTATTTTCCTCACAGACGGCAGCAAAAGTCCGGAATTATACGATTTAAAATAAAAGCAATAATTGTGGCTTGCTATTGAGTAAGAACATTTTTTTATGAAACACACAGCTTCCGGTCTTCCTATAATACGTAATGCGGTGAGACTACCAATAGAAATACATTGCTTTTAAAATCGTGCTGTGCATCACGAAAAAAAGGGGAAAATCGTGTTGGTGAACACGAATCAATAGATTAAAAATCGTGTTGGTGAACACGAAACGCCATGAGACTGGGTTGGTATATGAGTGCATCAAGGTGTATCAGAAAGTAATTGCCAGCTTGACTGTGTGTACAATCCAACTGTGATTTCCATTTCTTTTGCAGACAGTTACGACTCGCTCTCACAGGAGAGAGCCTTGACTTTTCGAAGCTGTACACATCTTCATCTGAATTTCCAAGTATTCAAGAGGCTTCATCATGTTGTTTGTGAGTATCCTCAGCAGAGCAAGATGGATTAGACCCCAGTTTAACCCATCCAAGTGAAAGCACATCCTGATAGCAGGGCTCCAGAGAGAGGCAGAGATCCAAAGTCGAATTGTATTATTGAAAATGTTTTCTCATATTAATATTGAATATCTACATTCCGAGAGCCATCATGTTCCATCTCCGTCTCTATTTCCCTTTTTGCCTCCCTCCCCCTTTCGACCTCCTGGTTTCTCAAAGGAGAACTGACAGACTTGGCGTGCAGACTCGGGCAGACAGAAAAGCATTTAGTTGGAAGGGGCGGGGGTGACAGGGAGAAGGAAAGACAAAGAGTGAGAAAAACTAGAAGGGACAGAAAAAAAGGAGGAAAAAAAGGGAGAGGAAGAAAGGGGAAAAAATCTCCAAATAGTTTCTGCTCATCTATCTCAGTGCATTCCACTCCTCTTCAATTGCTTTTGCTCCTCCCTGCCTCTGTCCCTTTCTTCTTCCCTTCCTTCTGAAGTCTGAAATCTCTAAGGAAGCTCGCTCGTGAGGCCTAATTTATTTACCACCACCCCAGCTGTAGCACTTCGTCATTAATTTACCAATGTCACATTGGTGTGAACAGTAGGACACCAGCTCATGCCAAGCAGCAACTACTCGGAACATACATGCAGTAAATCTCATCCATAAACATGTACTCTATTATTAGTATTCCCCGCAGAGTTAAAGCACTTGGTATGAACCACTAATGAGCCCGAACCGACCTATATATTTAAATCATCAATGTTCTTCTAATATCAGCTGTTTCGACATTAGCATGAATAACCCTCATTTGCTGTTTAACACCACTACATGGTAATAATGTGTTTCCATTTGTTTAACAACTAAATGAGAGCAGTTTTAATGAATGTGGAAAAGAAAACAATCCTAGCCGAGCCAGACTTTTACATTTCAAGAATTTAGTCAAATGCATTTGCTAAAAACACACACACAGCGATAAGGTGTTTGGAAGACAGAGACCATCTGTGTTTGTGTGTGGGTGTGAAAGAAATAAGTGTATGTGTGTTGAGTAATGGAATTTGCAAATCTTCATTGCTCACTTGCCTGCTAAATATTCAGGCTAGTATTACATACATTTTGCATCACTGGGAAGAACATTCCAATTCATTAAGACTCATGTGAAACATATCATTCATGTTGTAAGAAGATAATACACATTTGATGGAAACCTTTCAATTATACAATCGCGTAAGGAAGCAATAATTCTCAATGCTGGCTTGGTTTACCACAATATGTCTGTGTTGATGTATTAATTGATCATTTGAAAGTTAATTTTGAGCTTATTTTTGTAGAAATAGTGGAGGAATATTCAGCTTTGCTTTTTAGCAGCGACAAAGAAGGAGGGAGGAAGGCCATAGATGGTTTCATGGGGCTGACATTAATGAGATGAAACTGCAATAGCTCGCTGGATTTTAACCTCTGTGCATTAACAATGTGCGATCTGCCCTGTTGAAATGTAATGTCATCTCAGTCTCAGTGGGGCGCAATGTAGATGTAAAGTTGTCGATGTGGAAATGACTTGTCTGTGTTGTGCAGCAGAAAATCCCTTAAGTGGAGAGTAACTTTACATCTCTTTCAGACTGCAGACTGACCAGGGTTAAAGCTGCATTTACACTTCGATCTGACAGGGTCTGCACATGTTGTCCTACCAGGCTCCAAGACCCTCCCATGAATGAACGTGAGTGAAATGCTCCTCTGCTTTGGTTGACTTTTAGGCATAGGAATAGTTGGAGACTCAGTGAACAATGATTACCTGTGACAGTGGTCTAATGAGAGTGTCACGCTGAGGTTCACTGAGTAAAAGGGATAAGCAAAGTAATGATGCTATGGTGGCAAACAAACATAACTAGCAATCGTAGAACCTTTAAAAACAAGTTTGTTAAACACTGAACACTGTTTATAACTTTTAATCAAGCCGCAACCTCTAAAATATTTAGCCAAAAACAGAAAATAAGTTGGTTGAATTGCCACTTGAGCTGGCTTGAAAACCTATTCTATCCCCATAAACCCCAAGGGTATAATGTCAGATTTTACAGCAGAAATCAACATGTTTACAATTAACAAATAACCGTGTTGGTCCTTAAAACTGATTAACCTGTTCAAGACAACTGTGTTAGGGCGGGGGATTTTTATATAACTCACTAGTTTAAATTATATTTGGTCTTAAAATTGTGCAAAAGGAAGGGAATGACCACTTTAGCTGTCTGCTCTGCTGCTCTGCTGCTCTGCTCTACCAATTATCCAATTATTTGCCCGTTTTTAGATTGGCTAAGGGCTACGTCATTGCAAGATTTCAATGATCAGAGTGGTCCACTTTATCTTTTAAGAAACTGGTTGACATCATGGACAATATTTTAATGTTTATTCATTGTATGCTTTAATGCCACTATGTTTACCCCTGCCCCAGTGCTACAATATCTGTGATAATTAACTACATTATGTATGACGAAAGTTTGTGGACATGGAAAATTACTATGGTTAATGTGTGTTTAAGGTTAAGAAGCTTAATGTCATTGGCTATATGCATAAGATACAGAAAATAATAAACTTAGTCAAGGAAGCCGAACACAAAAAAATATTTTCTGATAGCTGGAGGTTGTAAGAAAGAAAAGTGGCAATGTGCATATAATGTTTGAAAGCAGAGAGCATGTCAGTGAGAGAGAAAGATGGGAAGGGTTTAATTTTGAATTATTCTTACCATCCCCTGCAGTGAAGACCCCCCATTACTGATGTTGTGTGTGTCTGCATGGGTATGTGTGTGTATGTGTGTACATAAATTCATGTCTACATTTGTCTGTTAAAAATACTACCTGAAAAGGGCCATAGATGAATAAAACACAGAGTAAGGTTAGAGGATGATGTTTTATAGTGATGATGACACTCATGGTCACAAGATCACAGGCAAAGATCATAACTAGAATTAAGCCACTGCAGCGTTCTTTGGTATCTTTTGCTTGACTGACTGAACACAAGTGAACAGTTCATTTGCATTTTTTATTAGTTTTTTGTAAATTAATCTGGTTTAAGTTGTACAAACCAATCCAATGGAAAGTATTTGCCTTGCTCTGGTTCTGTAGTGAAAACATACAGAGGTTTCCTCACAAACTTTAATCATCGTTGTATTGCATGCAGACAGTGACTCAGGGTTTCCCACACATAGACTTTACTTGGCCCAGGTATATTAACGTCCGCCAAAGTATATTTCGCGATCCATTTAGGTTTAATCTTTTTTTATCCGTCCGCAACGACGCCATCTGTGATTGATTAACTACCCCTCCTGTACCTGTTCGTTCTGCTATCGCAGAAGGGTCTGCTTTATGCGCTCCGCAGTGCGAGGCTCCGTCGAACAGTTCAGTTGCATACAGTATAAGACAAAAAGAGAAAAAAAGAAATCTCTCTAATCTCAGGATAATTCTCTTTAATTTTTGCACTGCTGATTAATTCATTGTATCACTGTCCAAAGTAGCCATTATAAATTGCCAGAGAGAATGTTTTGAAGTCAAACCCACTCAAGTGCCTCAGGCTTTCTAAGTAAGACACCAGTCAATAAAGCTGAGTGAGTGTTTTCATGTCACAGAGGTGAGAATCTACATTTATACCGGAGAGCAGTTTTTAACAGACGGTGAAGAAATGCCAAAAGCATAAATGCAAACAGTGCACACAGATAGGCAGAGGCAGCAAAGTATACGAGCGCACACACAACATACTGTATATTTCAAAAAATGCCTTCATACAAATGCCAAACACTTTACTTTAACCTTAATACAAATGTACACAGTGTTACTTCAGCTGGTTTCCGGTGTTCAGTAATACCGTCTGGCTGCTGACTTGTTTTTTGTTGTGTTTATGTGTGAGCATAGAAGTCACAGCAGCAGGGAGGTGTTGATAACTTATTTGGCATTTTGACAATGATAAAGGACATGTGTTGCCCTTAGCGATGCTGAAAAACACACACAGGCAGGCAAATACACACTTACTCAATGTATGGCAGTCACCTTTTTATATAATGACTATATATATAAGAATCATATTTATAGAAACAGAAATATTGTAATACTTTGCCCACATCCTATTTGAAATAATTCCAGGGGATGTATCCTTTCACAGGAAGAAGCTATAATAAAGACAACAAAGTAAATAAATAGTAGCATTTTCTTTCTCTCTCTACCTCTCTTTTTGTCTCTTTCTCTCAAACGCACATAAGCTCATTGTGTACACATATTTTGACCCACACAAATATTGACGCGCACAAAGACAATCACTTAGGCATGTTGCAGCATGCATAATCATTTCATCCTCTGGGCAACCAAACAATTAAACAGAAGGATACGCTTCGTAGATCACAGTAGTTCCTTTAGGGCCCAAAGATGGCTGCAAGTGAAGCTTTATTGTTTTGTCAGCGCTGTCAATGTGGGTGTGTGTGTGTTTGTATACATATTTTAGTGTCACTATGAGAAAGTGGGAATCAAAGTTTTTTTTGTATGTTCAAAGCACACGCCCATCGAATAGTGACATTCTTGACAATATCGCGACATAGCACACAACGTACTATAACCCACAGAAATAGTGTTTGTGCACCCTGCTGCATGACAAACGTAAAGAGGGATGTTAACATAAATTAGAAGGAATAATTGCTTATAAATAAGGCAAAGACAAGAAAGAAAATAGTATTAAAGAAAGAGGTGCAAACTATTTTCTTTCCATGGACACACACAGCAAGAGATGCCACACAGTCTCTATTTTATTAGCATCAATCTCACAATATTTACAGTCTTCTCCCTGTTTTTATTTTCCATCCTCTAGACCGCTGCGTTTAATTTTTGTTTTCTCAACCAGAGCGGCTTTATGTTTTTCTAAACACTTAAGCGTGTTTTCTCTCCCACTTGCTGGAGCACTTCTGGTTGAGAATGATCAGTGGTTCTGCAAGAGCCATAAACAGAGAGACAGGAGCCCACTCTTTCCTTATCTGAATGCAAACACTCTCATGGGGGGTGTGTTGTATGTACTCATTATATGACAAGAAACATCTGTTTATTTGTTACACTTTACATGTAGACGTTTTTAGTGTTTGTGTTTTGTCTCTTTCTTTTCTGTCACTCCTTTGATGGTTTTTTGTGTGTGTGTGTGTGGTCTCTTAAGGCCCTGACACACAAGGCCGCGGCCGTTTTCGTTAGTCGGACGACGAAGCGTGCCCTGTCGCCCAAACTCAATTTGGTGTGTCCCGCACCGTCGGCCGTGACACGCCTTATTTGGCCTTTCATGGCTGACGGCCAAAGAAATCAGTCTGATTGGCTGTTCAGCTAGCGAATCAGTGCATGAGAAGCGAAACGGTCGCTTGAGAATGTCTTCCACAAGCAACACTCCAATGGCTGATAGCTCCAGTACCGGACGAAACTTGTTTTCGATGTACGAGAGTGAAAATGGAACGCAGACGCTATTTGTTGTTTGTTTAGATCACGCAGTCTGTTCTTCTTCTCTGTCTTCCGGTTGTTGCCTCTTTTGAATGACGAATACACACTACCGCCGCCTGCTGGTAAGGAGAGTTATTGCCAGTCACGCATGCGCAGTTCGTACGTGCTCGGCTGAAGTCTTTGCGGTGTGTTCCAGTGCGACACATGGCCAAGACGCAGGAGAACACGGCGACGCAACAGTCGGCGTCAGCGTCGGCGAGTTCTCTGGTGACTGCCTGGTGTGTCAGGGCCTATACACATCCCCTGCTGATTCTGATCTCTGTTGAACCCTTATCCGATTGGATCTTTCTCGCTCCCAGGGGAAGGGTCTGGAAATAGGCTTATCCTCTGATTGGATCGCTTGCCCCTGAGGGAAGGGTAAAAGGGAGGTCAAAAAGCCTCCCTATCTTTTGGTTATGGCAGACAGTGATCCCGCATTAACAATCAAACACATACAGACACTAAACACATCAAGGTCTCTGGGGATTACAGTGAAGTGTTTGATGGCACCATAGAGAGCAAAAGCAAAGACATTAGAGTGTGATCGCCTCCACAAAGAAAAACAAACATTCAACTTGTTGACCTCAATGACCTGCGAGAAAAACAGGAGCTATCCAGGATTTATGAGGATCAATCAGCAGTGTGTTGTGTTTGGGACATATAGATGGATGTGGTGGGATGCTGGCTTTGTGATGCTATGTGGTTGTTATTTTTGTCTCACAATACTAGTACCGTATAGATTTTCTGTTTACAATCATGAACTGTTTTCAAAACATATATAAAATCCCCAACAAACAAGTTAATGGGATGAAGAAGGTTGAGGATATCACTGTTCACAAATGAAAAATGAGTCTTCAGGTGATAAGATTATAAACACCAAAGGATATTGCAATATGTGAGGCACCTGAGGCCTGTAAACACAACACTCATGTAACAAGATTTCTCTAGGTTATAGTCTCTCTGATTCTTTTTCTGGTAACCAAGTGAATCTTATTTTATTTCAGTTTTGGTCTCTACCAACTCCTCCTGAGGCAATTATCTGTCCCGTTAACTGCTAAGTATTCCAATATCTTCGCAAGCTAGTCCTTAAGTATCGTTGCCTGTTGTTAGGCGCTGGAAAGGGAGCGCACAAGGATTATCAGATACCTGAGCCTGCTGGGAACAACATTAATAAAAGTGATGAGAACGGACTAAAACAGTAAAGCTGTTGGTTGTTAAAGAAAACAAAACCAGGTACTACAAGAAACAAAAACAGTCCTGTGCTGAGGAGAAAATGCCTAGTTACAATTATCTTTTGGGTCACCACTATGAGCTTGCCTTTCACAATGTGTACATATTTTATACATTGTAAACGTACCATTTTTGATTACTGCAGCTATAAATGAGTAAGGCTAAGTTAAAAATAATTAAGTCCATTAAAGCACACAATGCTTAAAGGTGGGGTAGGTAATTTTGGAGAAACCAGCTCGAGTGCGCAAGAATTTGAAAATACACAACCGGAAAAAGTCTGCCACTTCCTTACAGAGCCCTTCCTCCAACACACACGAACGCACACATGAGCAATGAGGGCACGAGATAAGTTTGTGCACAGATGGAAGGCTGACAGGCATCCAGTTATTTTAGCGGGGCCGGCTAAAATGATTGGTCGTGCTTTTTACAGCGCCACGGTTTCCACATATGAAATGTTGTTATGTATTTTTTGTCAAAGCACTTCAGATATTCATTGCTATCGGGATGTTAAGAGCATTCCATGGAATATAACAACAAGTGTATCTGGAGTCGGTTTCTCAAACGTACCTACCCCACCTTTAACCGTCCTGCAAAAATAAGTTGTCAGTTGTTTCAATAGCAATGTAATGTGCAATTATTAGCCAGTAGCTAACTCAACGTTGTTGTTGTTGTTGTTGTTGTTGTTGTTGTTGTCTCCGTATCAAGCACCATTAGGCTGGTAACTTAATTTTTTTTCAGAAACATAAAAAAAACACATCAAAAACTTCGGTTTGAATTTTAATGCTGATCTTCAATTTTAAATGAAACAGCTGTTGAGCACACATGCAGTACATTTGCATGCACACAGATGTCCCTGGCTCTCTGTCCTTAGAACAAACACACACACGAACAGTTGGTGTATATGTAACACTTGTCTGAGAAAATATATAAATAGTTCAAGACGTGGCTTGTCATAGCAGGAGTTAGCCATAATGACAAGAGGTGTTAGAGGCAGAGGAGATGGGAAAGGAAGAAGAGAGGAGGGCGAAAGAAGAGAGGTATAAAAAAAAGAAGTATAGTGACAGAGTGGGAGAATGGTGGAGAAAGATAGTCAGGGAAGGTTGCTTGACTGCAGGAGAAAACATGTTAAGACTAAAATACAGTTTTAAAATAAAAATATTTTAAATTGCCTATGTATAAAAATCAAATTAGCATGTGACTTGATTTGAAAAGCAAAAAAATACACTCTTGAAACCCGAGACTACAGAGCAAAATATACATTGCATGGTTAATATAATAGATCATTAAGCGAAAAATAATTAACCACAATTGTATTAATCAATTGTATTTGTATTGTCCTCCCCATTAGGCGTTACCTTGGAAAACTGAAAACATTTGACAGCTAATTGCACTATTATCTGACATTTGATAGGCTTAAAAAAAGACGTGGTTGATATATACCTTTTTTTTATTCTGATGTTGCTGCTGCTTTAATTTAGCAGTGTGTGGGCAGCGCAACCCACTCCCAGAACCACAGACATGCAAACAGTTAGACACATCTGTTACCTATTGTAATCACATGTTTTGCTTTGATTGACCAGCTAACCTTCTCTAGGGCTCTTGATTATGGCATGACTGATCTTGTCTGACCACGTTTGAACTCATTAGAATTACTGATTTAATGCTAACACATTTTCTTGATAAGGTTGGCAAATGCTCACAAATGTTTCCTGAATAACTGACACTTGGTGGTTGTTGTCTAGCGATGGAGATATCCATTGTCTATTGGATAATTGTTTTCAGCAGTTCATAAAAAAATCAAAACAGAAATTGATCCACTGATATTGATAAGACAAATGTTTTTCATAAAAAGTCAATGTGGGTAGTGGGTATATATATATATATATATATATATATATATATATATATATATATATATATATATAGACAGAATGACCTCTTATTTGAAAGAATAAATAAACCACGCAAACAACTTTTCAGGCGGATTTGCCCAGTCAGTTTGTTTACTCCGGGGCTCTATGTTCTCCCCAAATGTCTGCAGAGGATGTGTCAAGTTGGCCCCAGGCAGGCTGCCAGCTTACCTGCAGAAAGTGTCTTCTTCTCCGTAGAAATGGAAATAAATAGCCACAGTGTCCACGGGAATCTATTGGTTTCTGTGATGGATATCTCCCCCTTTCTACTCTGCTGACCTTCCTCCTTAACCTTCCCTTCCTCAGCCGTTTAGCATCCCAGAAAGAAAACCTGACACGCTCATCCATGCGCACCGCTAACATTACAAACACACATGCAAAGTGCGCATATGCACAAACAGTCACACAAAGACACAAACAAATGAAGCCAAGCATGAAAGACGTGCTGACAGGTCTGATTTGATTTGACTTTCTAGGACATATGGCACCGAAAAGAAATACAGATATTCAAATACATTTAATAAGTTACACAACGTTGTCTAACACCCTGAGAAAGAGAAAGAAAACAGCCACAGATAAGCAGGTAAAGATTGGCACGACAAAGGATCTTGTATTTTAGAAATACCGGAGAAGCAAAATAGAGCCAGAATATGAGAGAAGCAAACACAATTTGCTAACTTGCTGAAACAAAAGTCCACTTTTCAGCCTGATGACAGGTAATCAATGTGGAGAACAGAAGAAAATATGATAACATGACAGATCACAAAGAGAGCACATGCTGCAGCGGCTGGACACAGAGGTAAAGACACACACATAAACGTACTTACACACACATAAACACCACACACACAGAATGTAAAGGTCATCAGCTAGTCTGAGTACCCAGAGGACGCCTGACAATCAATAGAAGAAAGAAAAAGATGGAACCACAAGCAAGGCTGTAATTTGGGTACTCCGAGTATTTTGTTCCCTTAAAGACGAGTGAACTTGGTTTTGTTTCAACTGACCTTCAAATGGCATCCGGTCTAAAAAACATTGAAGGACATTACATTATATTGTTTCTCTGTGCAGCCATCAAAGCATTGTCAAAATGAGATTGAAAATATAGGCCACACACCCAGCCAGCAATTTGACTGAAAGATAACATGTCAGCCCGGCAGGCCACCACTTACCTCCCGGTCTGAGTGTGCTAGCTGTTTCAATCTTAGCAAGAGAATCGCTGGAATAACTGGAAGAAAGAATATCCATCCTTCAGCGGATTAAAGAAGCCTAACAGCTCCCCGACTCCCACGTTAGCTTTGGCCTCTTATGGCTATCCTGGCTGGAGGGAAACTCTACTCTAGTGTGCCAATGTGCCATGCTCAGAACCAACTCCTCCCAAGGCTGGAGAACCCTGGGGCAAACTAGGTGCTAGACTGAAGGCTTCGACCAGTTCTACCCAAAAGAAGCTGTGAACCTCTGTCTGTGAGAGCAAACACAGCAGGAAGATTCATTGTTCCCTCTCATCATTCCAGGATTCCATCCAGCTTGCCAACTAATGTTACATAAACAGGATTTCCATTTATTACCTCCCCGAAGGAAGCGTGGAGTGTTAGTTAATCTACTCCATCCATTCCACATCACACTCCTACCATGCCATCACATCAAAACTGTGACTCCATAGACCAGAAAAGTCAGGATGAAGAGGACAAAATGATTCTGTTTTCCTGGTGTAAAGGACCAGGAAATGGCAGAATTCATTATGTGGAACTATCGAAGGTTGAATTTAACGTGACACAACCAACATCCCTAATAAACAGTACCAACTGGTCAAACTGGACAACAACCGCTTGTTAAAGCTCCTGGAGACTATAGTCATTATCACAAAATCAGCTTTTAGTTCAAATAAGAAGTATTTTGTAAAAATGAGATCATCTCTTTTGTTCAGCATTGTACAAAATGATTCATTATATTGTCTTCAAAATGCAATCAACCGTTTCCAAAAAATACCACAGCTTCTCCTAAAATATGAGCACATTACCCCTATTCTCGCCTCATTGCACTGGTTACCCATGGTGTTTGGAATTGATTTAAAAAGTGTATTCCCTGTTTTTAAAACAGTGAGCAGTCTTGCCACATCTTATATTATGGATTCTCTCACCCCTTACACCCCTCCTCAAACTCTCCTACCTGCAGATCAGCTGTTGCCCTCGGTTTCCATGGCAAAGCTTGAGACAGAAGGTAGTAGGGTTCCATAATTGAGGATAACCTTCCATTGGGAGTCAGAGAAGCTACCTAAAGCTAAATGACGATGATTTTATTAATTTATTTTCTGGATTGCACTTTGTATTTTTTATACTTATTATTATTATTATAGAGAAAACAAGTACAACATGCTCATTTGGGACTCTGGCTTTCACTTAATTTGTCATATATTGCATTTTTCTATGATCTCTTCTTTCCTTTTTCTGATTAATCCCGACTCGCACTGATGTTCTGAATTCTGAAAATCATATTATAGATGTGTTTAAATTAGTTATGTGTCTTCAACAACAATCATTTCTCTTTCTCTCCAATAACACCACTGTCAGAGCGAGACATAATGAGGGTTTATGCACGTGTGTCTGTCCCAATGTTGAAGACACATTCATATCTAGGCTGTGGCAGTGCTCTATGAAATGTGAGCTCTCACCCATTTGCATGATACTGAATGAACGTAAAATGGATTTACACAAGTGTGTGTTTCCTTGTGAGAGTGAGCCAGTATGGGATTATACATGGCAAGGATCAGTTGGAATTTCTTTCCGTCTATTATTGTCACTAAACCATTCGTGTCATATTGTTCCTGCCAAATTAACTTGAACTGCAGTTTGTAGCCTTTGATGTGGTAATTTTGCTCGGCTGAATACACCTAAAACGTTTCCATGAAACAAAGAGGCAAGGAGGTATCCTGGGGAGCCATGCAAGGACACGTTTTCAAGGAAGCAGGGGAGAAATATTAGTATGGAGCTGATATTTTACCCTGAGCAGCGAGGATAATATAGGTATCTCGAAGGCATTAAAGATTCGTGCTGCAGCTGGTAGCAAACTATTTTCTACCTCCGGGCGCGAAGAAGAAACCCGTATACAGGTGTTGTTAAATTGTTGTTTGTTCTGGGAAATAAATGTGGAATATGCCAGCAAGCATAGTCTCAGCTAATTATTCACACACACCCACAGTGTAATAAATGAGTATGCTTAACCTCTGTGTATCCCGACACGCCCCCTCACCCTCCTTATCGGGGGCAGGTGACACAAATGAGGGTGGCTCTAGTAGTCAAGCAGAAAATCACGCCGTTATTGGGGTATTTACTATAACACACAAAGAAACGAGCCATTCTCTAGGGACAGTCACGTCTCTCTGCTTGATAATCTATCTCCATTAGGCACAAGTGATAGGTTCTGATTAATAGGGGCGCAGGCTATAAACACCCATAAACAGTCACACAAACATACTAACATAAACTCTTATCAGCTTAGCACCAACATCACAATCACAATGATTTATTATTATCGTGTTGGTCACAAATGAGAATACAATTTCTACAATTACTGAAGGCATTTATTCTTTTTTTTGCCTGCCTAATGTTTTGGTTGAGTGAAGAACAATGTAAATGAATTTTAAAACCGTTTTTATGGCATCCCACATGTTGATTCATTACTACATTTATTCATTTAAAAAAGATTTTTCGCTAAATATTTAGATATATGACATTTATATGTATTTAGTTACATACATTTAAAGTGTTTTGTAATGCATTTGTCAACAACTAAACTCCTCTCATATCTTCCTGACACTGTATAACATAAATCTATGAGTTGACACAATTGATTTATTAACTGTTTACACACATGTACAAAAATGTAACTAGATTTTAAACACTCATTAAAGCATATCATAAGTCTATATACTGGGTATTATTACCACTGTTGTATAATGTTACCAACTATTTATCCAGTTATGAAGTCTTTACAGGAGGAATTGTAGAGCTCATACCTTACATTAAATAATGATCATTTTCAAATACATCATCAACCTGCTCTCAATTAACTTGTGGTGCACTTTATTTGTTTATGTGAGGAGCTGATAATTGGTGCAATATCACAACAACTATAAGAAATTATTATCTAAATCTTCTGATTTGGTTTCAGATAGACAGTAACATGTCACACATTCTCTATTTGTGTAATGAACACAATCATTTACTTTATAATAAGCATTCAATTCAAATGACAGACTAACAAATCACCAGCTTGCCATCACTGACAGATGTAGAGTCACATACTGTAGTTGTAATTTGCAAATCTATCAAAAGCAAAGTATTAAACTTTGGATTTTATCAGCATGTAATGTATTTTCTTTATATTTTAAAGGCACTATAAGGCAAACATTTTTCAACTTAAATTGGATTTTAGTGAATAGGAGGTGATTCAAGACAAAGGTATGTTTGGGAATCTGAGATTTTAGTTGCCAATTCTGGCAGCCAATTAAAGTAGCAACTCAGTATGTTATTATATGTTATTTACCCCAAACACTTCTTTTTAATTAAGATTTGTGAATAATTACACTGTTGTGTTTTTGTAACCTTGTTTATTTTCCCCAAACAGCCAACTGCCCAGATGTTTACAGTAACAAGCTCATTTACCGTGTGTGTGAAGAATGTGCAAGTGCTGTGTTAGTGACACCAGACCATTTCCTCTAAAAAACAACTGTTTTCTGTAATCAAGCTCGTACTTTCAATGAAGGTGCCATAAAAGATATTTTTATGTTAACAAGTAAATGTATGCACGCATATGTCTGTTTGTACATCACAAACAAAGTGGGGACCTACATGTAAATGCAGTGCTAACAAGCACGAGTCTTTTCCTTAAATCTAAACATTGTCAACTTGAGCAGACGTGTCTCTGTCTATCCAAACAAGCAGTCTTTTATTACCCTCTCTCTATCCATCTCTCTATCTTATCACTTTCTTGGCTTTGCACATACAGCAACAGATCCAGAACAGCCCTTTGCAGTCACCCTTTCATCATATAACTAGAAATAGATTTGACTGAAGAGTTTTTCACACAGAGAGCTCACAATACAAGCTTCTCCACTCTGACATGGGCTCTAGACACAGCAATTTTCATTTCTGCCCGTGTCTGGTTCCATTGAATCCATATCTGTTCTCACAGTTCACATGAATGCACCATAATGTAGGTGGCATGTGCACCCACAAACCCCCCCCCCCACCCACCCACACACACACACACACACACACACACACACACACACACATACACATAGACGGACACACATGGTCAAACACGTGCAATTCACCTACATGAGACAACAGTGCATTATTTCCCCTGTGACTTTGAATGGCAGGGTTGAGTAGGAACATTGAACCAGATGCTCTTTAATCCTGTAATGAGAGAACCAGCCAACCACGCATGCAGGCGGTCACACACGCACACACACACACACACACACACACACACACACACACACACACACACACACACACACACACACACACACACACACACACACACACACACACACACACACACACACACACACACACACACACACACACACACACACACACACACACACACACACACACACACACACACACATACACATACAGGCCCAATAATCTGTTAGACACAATGAAACAACAAGGTCTTTTAATCCTGATCCCTCTCTCCCTCTTAATGATGACACTAAGACTCCCTCTTCTCTATTGCAACTAATCATTTATCTGTTTATCTCACTACGCACACAGAGAAACACAGATTGCCTTTGTGTTGCAGTCTGTTCCATTCCAACAGGCTGAGAGCAGGACTGACAAGCTGGTTAGCAGAGTGACGGACAGATGTGCAGAGAGACAGCTGCACACTGGTCTGGGGTCGGATTGCGCCAGGGCGACCATGGGTACTTAGCATTCAGGATTAAGTTTGGCAAAGTAAATTGGGTATGTTTTACACAATGTCCATGCCATCTGAAAATGAGAGATGTTTGTATGAGCATGTGAGTGTTCATACATTTATAAGGATGGGGTTATATGTCTAAAATGGTATGCATGCAAACTGCAAGCAAGCAAACAGACTCCAGTAACCAGGCAACTGATTCATTTCTAAATCTTTTTAAACCTCAGATACGATTGTCATTGTTTTAGAAAGTCAGCACGCAAATAAACACAATCCCTATGTGGCAGGTGTGTTGCACTTAGAATAAAAACACACCATTTCTAAACTGCATTTGAAAGATATTTTTTCAGAGACATGCTGGCATCCAGAAATAAACGACAGTGAGAGCACATCACACGCTTTGTTTAGGCCTAACGATTGAGACGGGTGAGATGATGGACGAGAGATAGATACTGCATGTATGCTAAGTGAAAGGGTAAGGGGAAAGAGAGAGAGAGAGAGAGAGAGATGGGTGAGAAAGGGTGGTAATCACAGTTCCACCCAAACAGATCTTTCTCTAGCATGGCTGGGCTGAAAATCAATAGCACTTCTCCTTCTCCCTCGCTCTGTCACCAATGCTGCCCAGAACAAACTTCAACCACACACATGCAATCGCACACAAAAACATGCACTCACACACACACACACACACACACGCACGCACGCACGCACGCACGCACGCACACACATGCACTCACACACACACATTGTTGACAGAAAGAGATTAAGCATGCATGCACATATACAAATGCACACGTGCATACGCAGCAGATGATACACAGATCACTTTAACACGCTCACCACAGTCACGCCTGTGGGCCATCTAACTGCCACCAGATATGAGGGTTTGATCAATACAGTAATATCAGCGTTTACCCCAGCCACACTCCGCTCCAGCTTCTCTTTCCTTTTCACCTCTTTTTTCAGAGCCAGAAATAAAAAAATAAGAATCATACACCCACATTTATCATAAATTGATGTTTAGTTGACCCACGCATAGTTAGCCTTTTTGCATGTGTATGGTCCAAACACATACATCTATATATATATATATGCGCATACAGAAGTAGTGGAGAGAGTCGGTGTGAATAGGAATGGGTTGTTTTCTGTTCTGCCAATTGCATACAATCATGAACATTAATGCTCAGCTTGTATTATACATTTACGAAAAGCGAGCCTTTGTGCATCTGTCTTTGCATTTGTCCTGATGTGTCTGCATCTATGTGTGTGTATGTGTGTCAGGATAATGGCTTGTTTGTTTATTTGCCATTTGACACCGGTCCGCCCTCTCCTATTGATTAGTGCTCCTGCCTCTCTCTTTAGATCTCCTCCCAGTTGGCTGGTTATGAAAACACTATTGTTGGGCAGACAAGTACTTTGCCTAAAGGCTCCAAACGCTCTGCGCTGTGATTTCACAGGTGGTCATAGCAAGTCATATCCAATATCCATGGGTGGAATCGACCACCAATCCCTAGTTGTGATTTCACTAAACCAGTACTTAAAGGTTAAGTCAGTCGTTCACGAGAATTACTGTTGATATTTGAACTCATCACCCAAACAGATATCCCTCTGTATGAACGCCACCTGTTTGACTGGAATAGGGTTCTGTGGCATGGTCGGATCCTCTGTGCATGTTTCCCATTTACAGAGCCAGGGCTGAGTGTGATTACCAGATTTATTTTTCAGCGCACAACGGACAGCTGGTTGACCATGTGTAGATATTTTATGAATTTGACAAAAGGTTTATTGGATTACAATTGCTAATTCCACCTTAAATGTCTTCCTGCGACTCACATTAGCCAACCTTTTTTGTTTAAATACCCTGGCTTTGTCATTACCATTCTTGTCCAGCACACATCCCTATGTACATCCAGAAAGCCATTCATACAGATCTGGTTTTAGGTCTGATGTCTGTAGGCTGGTTGAGTAGGTGACATATTGCGACTTGTCTCGTGAGTCTAAAAAAAAGTACCCCCTGGTGCTGCCAATAAATCTATGGAAACCATTAGCTGGTGGCTTGGGACTCAACCTCATCATTTAAAGACATACATACACACTCACACTCACTCACTTACTCAAACACACTCCAGCCCGGCACAATCCAAATTCTGCAGACTTCCATTGTGCTTTAGCTTGATGTTTCTGAAAGCCCCCTGCTTTTAGCAATAGATTATAGCTAATATCTTTATAGCCTTACATTTGTTTCATCAATACCTGCCATCTAAACCTAGGGTTCACCCTGTGGCCCACAATGCAACTGAAACACAAAGACTGCTGTGAGCGCAGAGGTCTTCCTTTATCCACCTTGTGTATTAAATGATAGATCTATTTGAGTGAACATTTGAATGTAAACAAATATAGTCAGAGCTAATGGAAAACAAGTCTTGCTTGTGTTTACATTCCTAATATTTCCCTTCTCCCATCAGAGGAATAAACACCCTTTTTGGCATTCTCTCCCCCCGTTAATCCATCTATTTCTACCTTCCCTGCATCCCCCACTCTATGGTATCTCCCCACCACTCACTCCTATCTCCATCCCTCCATCTTTCCATTTCCTCAACATGCTTACCTCTCTATCCCCTCAGCCTCCCTCCATCCCTTGAGGAGAGAGATACTATCTGTTCAGCCCTCCCTCCGACACCCCTGTCCTCTTGACCCATCTGAAGGACAAACCAGCCCAAGCCAGCAAACTTAATGTAGCTAAGGCCTAAAGGCTTTAGAAAAATCTCCTTTTGTTCTTTGTCCTTCCTTGAAACATGCCTGCAGGACAATTTTTCCTGTCGCCCAAAGTCTTTGTGCACCTCTAGGGCCTAATTTTTTCGAGTCATTAGCACGTATTACTGTCTCCTTTGCTTCTAACTTCAAGTGAAACTCATCTCCAGAACTCCCTATCTATCTGTCACAGCTCCATTTAAAAAAAAAAAAAACATCGTCAGAGGGTCATGTTAACATAAAACGAAAGACTGACAAATCTATCCAATGACCCACTAATTTGTGAGAGAGGAATAGAGACAAAGTGAGGACTTAAGAAAGGACAATCGCGAGCCGGAGAACTCAGCCAGCAGTGAAACCCAAAGTGATGGTTTACTAAATGCGACAAATTGAGGAGAGACCGTGATTAATCAAACTGATGAATGACAACCTCTGGGCTCATGAATCTTTAAGGGAACAAAGGAAGGAGATTAGAAGAGAACTGTAAATGAACTATATGTGCATTTTTCCAATGTAAACAAAAATAAATAAATCCTTCATCCTGCATCAATGACAACAAGCTGTGTTTTGACCGTTTTACGTGTCTCTGTTTGCTTGTTCCAAGAGCAAACTGATATTTACACTAACTACCCGCTCTGCAGTGCCAAATTAAATTACTCTGGAGGCAGCACAAACACAAAAAGATTTAAAAAGTGTGCAGGTTGTTTTGGCAAGCGAGTGCCGTGCATAGCAGCTAGGCTGCCTGCTACTTTGTCAGCTGACGTCTAACAATCTGTGGGCAATGTAGGCCTGGTTGTTTAAAAAATAACACAAAGAAAGTCAGATGCACAAAATAATACCTCCCGTAAAATCAGGAACACCTGCATCGTCCATTGAAACAAAACTGTGGGACCGCATTACCTCACCTCTGACTACAGTAGGTCAACTGCATCTTTATTCCAGAAATCAGCTCTATTAATAATTCACCCAACTCCATCAATATTTTAGTCATAAGCAGTCATATTTCTGTTCTGCCTGTAAGACTAAATCATTAATGGCCAACGGAACTCTTAGAAACAACACAGCAGCAGAGAGTTGGTGTGCGGGTGTTTCTGTCCGTCTATCTGCACGTGAGCTTCTGACCCGAGTATGTCAGCACGCTCTCATCACTATATCTCATCCGCCATCCTCAAATCACTTCTGCAACAGTGATTTAACACTCTGGGCGGCGCAGTCTATGCTGCTGATTAAAAGGAAATTAGTCTTTATTTTTAAACCGCATCATCAGTTCAGACTTATCTCCAGGCCTCACTGGGAAGTGCCATGATTTCATGCTGAAATTGCTTTTTTTGTGCAGCTATCAAGTTTTCAAAGCAATTTACTGGAAGTGTAATGGCTTTCACATTGTTGTGTAGTTCATAAAGAATGTCAGGCCTGACTTAGGGCTGCAGTGACCACGCAGCTTTGGAGCAATAAACAACACCAATATCCCCAACTGCTTCTAAGATGAGGAGTCAGAAGGAATTGTTCTCCTTGTATTTCAGCAGACGCACTACACTCAAGCAATTAACCTGTATAAAGATTTGAAATGTCTGCATCATTTAACAAACACCAAAAAAAAAAAGGATAAAGATGCTACATATCATTTAAAAAAAAACTATTTTAGAGGTGAATGGGGCAGGACTGCCAACACATGAAAGCCATACCAGCGTCACTAACACGAGAGCTTGCAAAACATCTTCACAGCTCCCTGGTTTCATTGTCATCAGTATTCACTGACCAGAATGGATGAGAGTAATAGCTGGTAAAATGGTCTGACTGTCACAGAGCAAATTACTTTCATTTGAACGCGGCACCATCAAGCAGTGAAAGCCACTGACATGTAAATAGGAGACGAAAAAAGAGAAAGGCACTTACACAGAAGTCATTGACATGTAAATACCATCGGAGTGAAATGAGAGATGAAAGAGAGAGAGGGGGGAGACTCAGAGAGGGGGAGCAAAAGATAGAGAGAGACACATACATACAGACAGAGTCAAAGCGACACAAGGCTGTTGAATTGTGAAGTGCTGTAATGGTCGTCATTCTCATTCAGGTACATTTGAATGAATAGGTGGGCAATTTGATTGATAGAATCTTGGATGAGGCTTTCAGTTCTGAATGAAACCCATGAAGAATGGAAATAACACTCTGCTCTTTATGAGCATCCCTCTCCCTCATGCTATCTCTCCTCTCCAGCCAAGTGCAGCGCCACCCATGTGAGACAGAGTTGTACATGAGTCACATAATATCCTCTCTTTGCACCGAAATGGCTTCCTCAGCGCGTCAAGCTCTGTGCTCCATTGGCTGTCTCTGTTGCATCTCAGGCCTATGCTGTATGAGTGATGACAGGGAGCAACTGGCTTCCATTGGGATCTAATCAAATGTGAGGGCCCATGCGGCTGCAGCCTGATAGAGAGGCGCTTTAACAGAGCTGCTCAAGGGAGACTCATCCATCAACCTGCAACCAACCAAAGAGCACCGGGCTACCGCTGGCAATGATGGAGAGTTCGCTGACTGACTCAATGGAGGTGTGTGTGAGTGTCTGTCTGCGCGTGCATGCATAAATATGAAGGGGCAACATATATACAGTAAGAGCGAAGATAACCATGTTATCCCCTGCTTTAACCCAGACTTTAAAATGAGCTATGTTTGACGTATATCTGATATCTGACAAGATCAGATAGGGCCTTCAAGAACAGCAAAGCAGCATGGCTCGTGAAATGTAGTGTCAGTATCACTGTCATATAATTGAAGGAAAGTTATCAGCCAATACAGATAGGGGTCTTTTGTTGTTCCTCAAAAGCAGCACGTTTTTACGATGCCCCCCATCATTGATTTATTTCAGTCTGTGCCTTAGGTGAATCAGCAAAATGGCATCAGCAAAATCCAGATACGGCAAGTTTACCTTGTTTGAACTTAGTTTTTAACTTAAAAAACATTCCCAGTGGAGTGGAGAAAATGGATGAGACTGCATGAACAATAGATTGTGAGAGCAGATCATGACAAGATTATCTTTTTTCTTAGCTTTTGGAAGAACAGATAGAAAAATGAAAAGCTGGAAAACCCGGAGCAAAAGAGACAAGAGAGAAATGAAATGAATGAACATCTGATAAGAATCAAATGATTTACTGGGTTCAAGATATGGCATGGAGTAGAGTGTATGTGTCTTGCTGTTTCTTTATCAGTGGAGACAGCAGGCCCATGAGGTCAGTACCTAATCACAGTGGAGGTTAGATTTCTACCCCCCCCCCATTCTCTATCTTTCCATCTCACTATTGGCCTCTCTCTCAGCTACTGTCTGGGATCCGCTATGGGGCAAGGGATTCAGATAATATTACTGATATGTTTCCAGGTAGTAACACAAAAATATAAATAGAGTGGAAAGCATTTGGATTGATTTGGCTAAAGTAAGTAAGCAGGGGAGGTTTAGCCAGGGCAGCAGCAGGGGGTATGTTTCTAATCAAGCATATCATGGGCATTATGTTTATTTAGTGCTTATTTATTGTTTACTTAGTCACATTACCTCTCTGCTGTGTCCCTTCAGCGACACAGCGATAATTCACTCCCATAATTAAATATCTGGCTGAAAACTCAAAAGCCTGATTTTCTCCAATTGAATTCCCAATTCCTCACAGATACGCTACATCAGCTTACTGAGGCCCTGGGTTGGAAGATGTTTGGAGTCAGGGAACGAAAGTGGATATTGAGAGGGAGGGGAAGATTGAAAAGGAAGTGGGAAGAAAAGTTCAGGAAGGGGGATAGGAAAAGAAGTGGATAGAGAAGGAATAGGAATTCCGACAGGAGCGGAAAGTAAATTAGAGACAGAGATTTAGACCAGAGAGAAGCTGAGAGATGTAGACTTTTGTGCCAGAACAACATTTGGCCAACTCTATCAATTTGGCAGTGGTCCAGGCACTTAGGGATGGGTGACACACACCGTCGTGTGTGTGTGTTTGGTCACTGGAGTTTAGAGATTACTGCGAGAGGTGATGCCAAACTGAACAGCTGTTGACATACAAACCGTATGACATTGATTTATTTTTTGATTCCATCTTAAAACCCTTTCCTAACCCCTTAACTAACACACTCTCTCACACACGCAGTTATAAGTCAGTATGATTGATATAAAAGCTGTCATCCTCACTCCCTTGCTGTCAGGCTTCTCTTATCTCCATGTTGACACAGTGACAGGGCTCCATCTATCCAAAACACTATGACACACACTCACACACACATACGTATTGGTTCACGCAAACACACACATCAATACTCATGTAAACAAATGTGCACATATAAGGCCTGCATGCAAAAATATAGCACATTTATATTTGCTCGTTGCAATTATTTATTTCCTCCGTTCAACTCTTTTTTGCCTTCGTCTTATCTTTGAGGCTGCCAAAGGGACCCTGTTTCTCCACACGGATCATTTAACTTTCTTTTGAAATCTTACTCACACACACTCATGCCACACTTGAAAGCCTGTGATGTTTGAGCTGATTCTACCAAGGCTTCCACCAGGGCACATCTGTCATGCAGAGTCTGGGACCAGAGATTTTGAGGGAGATTTAATAGGAGTTACAGCTGGATACTGGGCCAGAATGACAATAGCAGCCCGCCTCCACACAGGACATTTCAGGAAGACACACACACACACACACACACACACACACACACACACACACACACACACACACACACACACACACACACACACACACACACACACACACACACACACACACACACACACACACACACACACACACACACACACACACACACACTTGATATTGCAAGGTCTTTGCATCAGAGCTTTTTAAAGTTGAAACTTTAGTCAACAGGTCCATCAGCTGTTAGTGTAGGCAGAAAAGCTAGAGTAGGGGTCTTCACATTTGTCATGCCATGGAACAGAAAGATAGACTTAGCTGGAACCCAAAGTCTTCTAGAAATGTATAAAACTAAGTAGCATATTATGGACTACAATGGGCATGTTTAAACACTCCTTTTCATGTTGCATGCAACACTAAAGTATTAAAATAATATTACATAACCACTATTTTTGCCAATATGGATAGGTGCCACAAAGTGATTCAGTACATGTTGGCTAGCTCACATGATTTCATGAGAATTCATGGGTAACAGTAAGGCTAAGGCTATCAATGCTGTTTTGGATAAAGTGGGATGGATTTTATTTATAATTTGTTTCGCCATTTTACTTTAATACCGTGATTTTCCTATTACATTTACAAAACAAAAATAATAACAAACATTTGTTTAGAGTTCCCCCAGCAATGAATCTGAGGACCCCCTTGGTATCATGGATTGAGATAAACAAAACGAGAGAAGCATGGGGTGACCAGAGCCATTCATTATGGATTACTACTACCCTCTACTGGACATATGGGTAACCTGCAATATCATTCTGTCTTCACTTATATGTGCTTACTCTCATAAACACATGGCATGGTAATAGTTACTAAGATCCTAATATGTAAGGTAACACAACAGCACCAAGTTCAGGGCTTCCGGAGAAAAAGCATATATTGTTGGCTTTAAGAGCAAAATAGCCTACATACTGCACTCACTGAAGCACCTTGCTCTGCTGTTAAAGGACAAGCCAAATCCCCACATAATTATAATTTAGGCTATTTTTGTCCAAGAGAACAGGGCTGTTTTTTCACCTCGTTCTACAAGACAATCAAACAACGCATCAGGACAATCTCACTCGAGATACATTTGATTATTTTCCACAATGCAATGATCTCACTAGCTTAACAGGACTCCCATTGAACTAATTGATCTCTCTCTCATTCCACTACATATACGGTCAAGGTCAGTTTAGCTTTGGAGTCGATGTGGTTGATTCATCTTTTCACTGCACTGTTAGTGTACAGTTTTACTATTATGCTGCTGTGTTTATTGTATTTTTGTAACTCTGGCACAACAATTTCCTTTGGGATGAATAAAGTCTTATCTTAGGAAAGTCTTTCAATCCTCACAAACATGTTGCAAAGAAATATGATATCCCTCTCTCCATAGGTAGAGCTCTTATATATTTGCTGTGACAGAGATGAATGGAAGGCCATCGCTCATTTATGTTTATATAAGCTAAGTCAACCATTACAAAACTGGTACACACCCTTGGGCATTGCTCACACACACTACCAAGCACAACCTTGGTCAACAACGTGGTTACGTCCACACATGCAATCCCCACTATATCCTTTTAGCCTAACCCACACATTAAAGAGTGTGGATGTCAGTTAGTCCATAGATCAAACCCTGTTGTCAAACATTTGACAAATCCATCACTTAGATCTTGTGCAGAGAGGCAGGACTTTTAGTCCATGAAGTAAGCCCACTTAGTCCAACACAAAGTGGTTAATTGCTCCAGATGATTGTCTGCTGAGGTGGAGAGGAAAGGTAGATAATAGGCACTTACAAGGTCTGAGGAGGGAGGGATGGCTGAGAATGAATGGAGGATGTCATGAATGATGCCCGCTGTGCTTTCTGTGATATCAGATTCCTCATCAGCAGAGGCCTGTCGTCTATTCCTTCCCCCCTTCCTGTCTCAGTTAACAGAACAGTGCCTGATTTGGCCACCAGCAACAACAAAAGAAAACAACTTCAGGAACGTAAATTAAACATACCTGCAGATGCTTTTGACTATGTGTGTGTGTGTGTGTGTGTGAGGACAGCAGGCCCCTGCAGGCGGTGTGAATAATTAACAGGGCCGGTGAGCGAGGCAGGGTACCAGGCGGGGTGTTTTGTTACCCTAGCCTCACTCAGCACGAGCATACAGCATTAGATAACCCTATCTATCCACCCGTCTTGTGTGCATGCGTCTGTGCAGTTGGCTACTTTAGATGATTCTACCATCTGATACCTACAAAACCTCTTTGCTGCCTGGTAACAATTCCCGACAGAAAGCCTATACATCCCCTATCAAACTGAGACTGCCAGCATCAAATGCTTCACCATCTGCCTTGTCAGGACTCAAAAGTATGCACTGTATGCCCTTGTCTGTTCAATATTGCGTACTGATAACATGCAACAGCAAATAGGAGAAGCAAAATATTGATCGACCATACATCAGAAACTACAGTACAACTTTTTCCTTGCTTTTCATTTACTATTTCATCAGTGTTCTTTAACTTTATTTTCTCAAAACTAAGGACAACTGAAATGCCATGGCCACTTTTTTGAGGAAAAGAAGTATCAATCATCTCTGCAAACAAAATATGTAATTTTTATTCAGTATTAGTATTTTGTTTACACTGTTCTATTTACAACATGGACACACATGACAGGGAAATTGAGGACTTTGTCATTTGAAAATCAAAGTGAAAAGGTTTTTAAAAAATAAGCAGAGACTTTTGATATTTAAGGCGTGAGAGGAGGAATGACACAAGAATACAACGACACCAGGAAGTGAAAAAGTAGGACAAAGAAGTGGACAAATGGAACAGGCAGTGCACTATTGAAGACAGAACAAAGAGAAATTCAAGCTGATGAAATAAAAACGCCACAACAACAGAGACATGTCGGACTGCAGCGAACAGACGAGTAAAGAATGGGCATGGGTGGACATTTAACCAGAGCTTTAACACTTATACTGAAAATAATGAAAAATTATTTATATTCACAATTTGTGTTTTTCTCTCTCCAGACCCTGTTCATAGCTTGTGTAGCACTTGCAGGCCCACCTTGCTAACCCATCAGTTGGACTTTTATAGAAGATGATTATAATGACAATGATTCAAGTATAATGGCTTGTTTTCAGCAGGGCAGGGTTGGGCTGTGCAAGTGCAGTCGTCGCTCACAGAGAAAGGAACATAACTAACTTTTATTTATTATCATACAGGATATGTGAATACACATGTGGTTTGAATTATCAGCCCTCAACCATTTTTGACATTTAAGTGTTAGCATTTTCTTTTGTTTCCTGTAAAAACACTGCTGTATTGTCCATGCTTGAGTAAGTTGTTAAACAATATCTGAATGCCAATTTTCCAAATCCAAATATAGATGTCTGTGCTGTGAAGCTTGAACAATGGAGGAAAATAAATGCATTTATTTAGACCTGGTGGTGTGATAAACCATCCATCTGCAAGTCTGGGAAGACATTCCCTCCCGAAATTTCCATTAGCACAATACCAAATCCAGACTAACTCTAAAAATACTATTCTGCTCGCCCTGTACTTTGATCTCATCGACAGGGGTTCAAGTAAAGATCATTTCTTTGCAAGGATCAGTGTCACTTTGACATGGTATTACTCATTGTAGAAGTAGTAAGGAACTAAGTCCCTCCTTACACCCTTCCTCCATCTGCATTAAGAATTAACAGACAGCCTAGAAACCAGAGCAAACTTGGAGTGGATTGACACATAAGATAAAAAAAAGCTACAGGGTGCAACTTTGGTCTTATTGAATGAAATAAAGAATCAAGTGCATGGATGTACACCTAATTTGATGACTTCACAGAATGGCTGAAAAGCCAATGCCAATAATTTTATAGTAACAAGCACAACTACCGGTACAAATATATTCCATCATGCTGCATAAAGAAATATTGCATTACAAAAGGCCACAAACAGAATGTGAATCATGCACATTCAATTTTAATATAATTACATAAGGCCTACCTAGTTATTTATTTTTATTTTTTTAAAACTCAATTAATAAATCTAATAGAATTTAATTTGCAGAAGTCTTGAATGGATTTCTACCTGAACTGTGTAATTTGAAACAAGCTTTGTTAGAAATTAACATTCAATCCAATCATATAGGAATGATGTACAAAATCAAGTGTAGCACTGAAAATGGCCAACAAGTGATGAATTCTCACTAATCACTTATAATGGATGAGGGATGCAGAATAAAGATAGTGGACTCACGGAGCGAGTAGTCATAAATCAATAATGCTCTGACTCATCCCTGATCCCATGACTTAAGCACATCTAGAGCAGTCTCTGCCTATCCACAGTATCATTGGTAGTAGCCTTTATTGTACTATATGTTTTAATGGTAACATGATATTCCTTTTCACATTGTTAAGCCAAATACAGTTGAGAGATTATTTACAAGAACAAACAGTAAAGTCACGGGATGGCCCTAACATGTGAAAAGGGAAACTATTTGAATGTTTTCAATACTGATAAATCTGAAAATAAGACGACCGTGAATTCTGTGGATAATGCAACTGTACAAAGCAAAGACCTGTGCAAACGTATAATGATTGCAGCTCTCAGTCTTTGTTTTGTATGTTCCACTTTTAGGACGCACACAATGTTGTAAAGAGGGAGTGTACAATTAACATAATGCTCTAACACCATTGATACATGTAATACATTAAAAACAAGAATAAGAGGTTAAAAAGGTCCTTCATTAAAAAGCTTTTTTACAGTAATAAATAGATGTTTTCTCTATTTACAGTTCACCAGACATTTGAAGAAGCAGAGTTTGCAGTTAAAGACATTAAATCTAACTATTTCAAAAGTTATCTATTTGTTTTCTAAGGATGAGTTGTTGGCGCTCAGGATTTCTCCTCTTCATCATCCTTTCACTGGTAAGGAAGGCAGGAAGACAACAGAGATCATGTAGGAGAGACAATTTCCTGCTAATGTGTCTTTCCTGTGTTTCATTCTTAATCACTTTCCTATTTGGTGTTGTTTTGCTGTAGCTGCTTTTGTTAAGAGTTTTTGTTAAATTTGCCTCAGTGCACACATACACATACAAACACACAAACACAGATTTTGAGCACCCGATGCCACACACGATTCATTGTGTATCCTCCTACAGCCTCTTTCACGCTTTGAGTAGCAGTTGCCATTCGACACAGAACTAAGAAACTCTTTCCTTCAAAGCTTTTATAAAATCACTTAACAAAACCTAGAGCTGAG
The DNA here is from genome assembly GCF_949606895.1 of Notothenia rossii. Lineage (NCBI taxonomy): Eukaryota > Metazoa > Chordata > Actinopteri > Perciformes > Nototheniidae > Notothenia > Notothenia rossii. The sequence goes on along the minus strand of NC_136912.1, from coordinate 23,510,277 downwards.
TCCTTGGGGCAACTTCCTCCTCGTCCTTCTTGGCCATTTGAAACATTAGTTAATCTTCTTCTCGTTTTTCAAGGAGCCGTTGCGTTTGTGCTTCCCATTGGCCAGGCTCTCGCTATGACAATGTCCGTTGGCCATGTTACCGTCATCGTTGGAGACGCCATCTCCTCTTCTCTTGTCATCGGTCTTCCCCCTCAGCATTCGTACCAACCGTCGCAGTACAAAGACAAACAGAGCCAGGGCCGCTCCGACAGTGAAAATCACATCCAGCAGGAAGTACTGGTAGGGGGATACGTCGTACACAGCGGAGCGAAGGTGGTCGGCACCGTTGTGACGCAGGATGTAGCTGATCCAGTAGACGGCCCTGGTCACTGGATGGCCTGGCTGGTCTTTGTGAATGTTGGAAAGAGTTTGTGCTTGCTGGCGGTACCTAGGTAGGAAGAAATGTGGAAACAACCTTTATCTGAAATCATTCAGCAAGCTAAAGGGCTCTATATCTGGTCAACAGATGGCACTAATGAACCATAATACTCATATACAAAGCATTTGTGTGTGACAGTGCATACAAGACTATGGAATCTAACCTGTTGTCTTTGATGACGCTGTTCAGGGCTGTATAAAGGTCTTCCTCTGTCATGTACTTCCAGTGTAGCATGATGCCCATACCTTTGGCTGCCACACGAGTCATGGTGTCATAGTGGTCTCCAAACAGGGGCACACCTACCACCGGCACCCCGTGATACATGGCCTCGTAGATGCTGTTCAGACCACCGTGACTCAGGAAGGCCTTTGTGTTGGCATGTCCTGGACGACAGGAGGGATGAAGGATGTTCATTTGCATGTTCGGTGTTAAGTTAAGTTTTTTGGTGCACATTTTGCTAGGTTATTTACAGTTTAAAGAGTAAAGCCCAAAAATGTCTGCACACTCTGCAGTACTTCACTGTTGCTCTGCACACGGAGGTCGGGGTAGGATGGTTTACAGTTAGAGGAGTACAGACTGTATGTGTGTGTATGAGTGTTTATTTTCTAACAGTATGTTTAATAAAATATTGTTCATAGTTTTTTTTATAAATACATTTCAAAGTAAATGCCCTTCATTCTTTAATAAAAACGTCACCATAAACACGGCCCAACTTATTTTCCGTCTTAATCTAGGCCCTTTATGTTTACTTGCATGATTTAAGGTAATTTAGCACCTAAATTGAGATATAGACAGACTGGTGTATTTTGAAGGCTTGGCTAACCACAGTTCTATTGCACCAATTCACCACAGTGCTCCACAGTTCTATAGCACCAATTCAGAATATAATGCTTACTGTCAATATCTGATTGTTGTGCATCCCTGACTTGCACAAAGATAGCAATTGTGGCTTACACATTCATATTATACCATCCACAATGGTTCATAAGTAGGTAAGGGAGGAACCCAAGCATAAAAAACAGTACACAACACCATGAGTTAAAGCATGTTGTATAAAATACCAAGCATCAGATGTATGTTAAGAAACACCTTGAAGCAATTCATTTCAGTTTATCTTGTGCAATACCATACATTCAGTAAGTCAAATTGTCTGTTGATAATATACACATGGTGGGTGGACTACACATTACAGTAAGTGGTGTTTGTCCTTGAGGTTTACTTACCTAATAGGTCATTCTGAGGCATCCAATCAACAAGCTTGGTGTTATTGCCAAGGTTACTGGGTGGAACTCCGGAGAATCTAAGAAAGCAAAAAAGACAATAATGATAAGATGGTTTAGTTCACCATCACAATGTGTGAACACCAACTGAAATCCCCTAGACGCTATTCACACATTATTGTGTGGCTGGCTTCATTGCAAAATGTGCTCCTGCAAACACCTACTGAAGCGTGAACCACTACGGAGGAGAGCTAGGTGTTTATATGTCTATCTGAAGAAATCTACACGCAGAACTGTTGCTTCAAGATGTGTCAAAACTGTGCAAGACACAGTAATGACACTTTACTGGTGTGTAGTTGAGATCAAAACCATGGGAGAGTTTGAAGATAGGTGCGTTCAGAGCATGGTGTGGGAGAAAGAGTGTAAGGGGCCATTGGCATTAAGACTGGTGTTATTTTCAGGAGACACTTCGAGCCAGACCTTAAATCTATTTTTTCTGAGATTAGTTTAGTATTTCCTTAGCTAGCCATTTTACTAGCTGTCTGAGGGTAATGTGTTTTTAATACAATATTGAAATACTGTTTGGCTAACTAGTTAGTGTATTTCACTTAATGTTGATCTTTCACTGGTGATACTTGAGGGACATAGCAAGGGCAGAGGATGTACAGTATGTATAATTGGTCCTAGAGATACTGCAGAAGGCTAAATGAGGAGTCTAACAGTTACATGATGCAGAAAGGGAACAAAGGGGAAAACAAGAGTTGATCTATTTTCCTCAGAACAAAATGAAATGGATGGTAGAGAATGTGTACAACATTGTGTATGTTTGAAAGTGTCTGTGTTTGCATGTGCGGAAGCAATTTCCACGAAATGCAGCACACAATACATTTACATGGAGCATTACGACCCCATCCGTCCATCTCTGTCTCCTTCCCTCCCTAACCCAAAGTCTTTCATCTCTCTTTCTCTTTTCAACAAAGCACCAATTCACTGTCCTGCCAATCAAAGCCTACATTCATGCAATTATCAATGACTTGATTCATTTGACTTGGTTCCTGTCACTTTCATTTGCCCTCTTCCCTTTTCCATCAGTTTGGAAGGACCGAAAGCCAAATTACCATTGAATATCAAATACTAAATCTTGGGGCTTAAGAGGCTCCTGCCTTTAGCAACATATTTTAAACCAATGTAGTCAGATGTGGCGTACCATTTTCTGCTACCTCAGTGTAAAAGGTCGGTGCCTGATGTTGCCTTTGTAGTTTTTCAGACACAAATTAGAAATGATCAAACAGTACTAACGCATGTTGCATGCAAAGTTAAATATATCACCTCACATTCCAACACACAACACCGTTTAACTATAGCCTAGGGTTACGTATGGTAACCATAGACGATGGTAACCCATGTTATATAAGCACAGCAGAGCCCTCTACTGGACTCTATGGGTACTCCCCTCGATCCTATCTATGCATGCATTCTTTCACTGAGACTCATACCCGTAGCCGGCCCCCTGGCTTTCTCTTTTAGCGGAGTAGCATAGGCAGCAGTGCTCCATAAGTAGAGGGCTCCGCTGTGCTTATATAACATATATATGTAACCCTACGTTATATCTCTCACAGGCAACCCCGCTCTGCTGTCCCGCGAGAATACCGCTCCATCCCCGTTTCAGACCGGCTTTCTGTTTAGCAGCCGCTGCGCCTCCCTCACCTCTCCCTCGGTCATAGCCAGGGAGAAAAAAAAAGTTTCTTGTTCTTTCTATCCTGTTTATCTCTCGCTCAGTTACTCAATAGCTGCTTAGCTGAAAGAGAAAGGGATAGCAGTGAGCGGGTGAGGTCTCTTATGCAGTGGATGCGTGCCCATTCAGGTAGGCCCGCCCAGGGGGCCGGCTACCGGTATGAGTCTCAGGTTGCGGTCGAATACTCCATTTAGTTTAGGAACCTTCCTAACCGAGTGAAATGACCCTGAAGTCCCTCAGTGGCAGCCATGATAAGTGCCGTTCGAATTCTCTAGATGATAGGAAAGGAGGTTTCAAACTTCCTTTATAACCTCCTTTAGCTTAGGAACCACTGGACCTCCCTAACTGAAAGGAGAGGAGAAAATGCTGCCCCACAATGCCTTGCAGCCGCAGCATTTGACGTCACACAACAGTCGGCCGTTCACGGAAACAAACGATTATGACGGAGAAATTATATCATGAAAGTTACGGTGCTTATTAAGCATTTTAAAACGTATGTGGTAAGTAGCCAAAGTGCTTGGTTTTGAACGTTCATCAGTATTATAATCAAAAAGAGAAATATAATTCAATTCCAACTTTGGTCATGAAGAATATGTTTCTCTGTTGTTCATAAAGCATAAAGCAAGAGCATCAGAGCACGGTGCAGTCTCTAGATGAGTCCGTCGTTCTTATTATACATCCATGTTGTAGTCCGCTGTATAGAAAACTGTAGTTTCCATAGTTTCCCCACAGCAGCTGACGCACATTTATGACGTCCGCTGGCGCGTCGGATAGTGAAAGTGCAGTCGGATTTTCTAAAGTACCGCAGTCTCTTCTCCTAAATCCTTTTGAATTCTCCTATCCACTATCCCTTAACCCCGTGACGTTTCACTCAGAGGTCAAGGAATAGGAGATAGGGTTAGAACTTAGGAGCTGATTTTTAAACTATTCGAACGCAACCTCAGTGAAAGAATGCGTGCATAGAAAGGATCGAGGGGAGTACCCATAGAGTCCAGTAGAGGGCGTAGCCTGTGAGAGATATAACCCTGGCAAGCTTACTGACAACCACAAACTGATCCTCCTAAATCACAACAGTGACTCTGCCCAGCCCCAGCTACTAAAAGGCACTGGCTTCACAAACCTGTTGTTAAACCCTGCTCATTCCATGCCACAGAATGCTGCTTTTCATATTCTCTTTTCCATGGGATTAAATTGAAATGATTGCAGGCACTTAGTAGACAAGCAGTCCCACACCTTATCGACTGTGTTAATGAAGGCATGATCAAGAGCCAGTAGGACGCTTTACTTAATAAATATGTACAAATGTGAGCAGTAGGGTCATAATTATCTCCTATTTTTCACCCACATTCTTATCTCCTTTTATTCCTCCAACTTAGATGATCCCTCTTTGTAGTAGTAAAATACTGCACTCATTTGCATATCATACTGTGAGACAGGATGCCAGAAAGAAGTTTAATTTGACAATGTGATATTGTCATTAATAAGAATTATTTAAGTAAAGTTTTTACCCAGTAAAAGGAGAACCTTTTTTTAAAGAAAATTCAGAGTTTAGTTATCCATCCCCAGTGGGTCAATTATAACACAGTTTGGACCTTGAACAGCAGTGCTGATGGTCATTTTAAAAATGTGAGCTAAATAGAAACAGAATGTTAATTAAAATCAAACAAAAAAAGCTAAAGACATTAACTACAGCAAAACTGGAGTTCAATGCTATGAACTAAATAAATATTTTTGTAGAACATTTAATCTAATTGTATCATCCCTGGCGTCAGTCGTGACATCATTGTAAATTGTGAGTTTCTACAAGTGAAGACCTGTGCACACCGGCACATGTTTAAACATTAACCCAGCAGTCATATAGCTTGGGAAAGGTCAGGTTTGGGAGGGGCATGTATATATAAACTAGGATCAAGGCTTTGTTCCTGCAGTCTACATAAGTAATGCCTACATGGACATCCTAGGATAGATTGATCTAAATAAACACATTCTATTGTTTATAAAGGTTTTGCAACTTCAAGCCAGACAGTTTTGATCTCTAATTTAGTTTTCTTTAGTCATCTATGGGATACAAATTACACAGAAACCACATGTATGCGTGATTGTGGTAAATGATCCACCAACTCTAAAACACACAAATATGAGAGTTAAGGTTCAACAGGTTAATGAATAACATTTGAAAACATTCCTCAATCAGCCCGACTTGCCCTCTTCTTATTTGTTGTGTTTTCATATTCCGTCATAGTCAGTAGATCATATCCATGAGACTCTATGTAAATGATAACCACAGATTAGATTATAATCAAATATTTTTCCCTTTCTTGACAAGCACAAACATTATAGATAAGGTTCGCCATGGCTCAAGAGGTAGAGCGGTCGTTTTGTTATCAGCCGGATCATTTGGCTCGGCTCACCAAGAAGAGCTGGCTCTTTCGGCTCCCAAACGGCTCTTCATTTTACCACATATACCTTTTATAATTCAGTCAAATGTAGCCCTGTTTTGACTAATGATGTGTACACATATATCCTTTAAATTATTCAATACATACGGAGCCCCCCTGGTGACATTGGTGAGAAAGATATTAATACGTGGCCACGTATTAATAATGCGTGGCCACTAATTAGTTATTAATTTCCCACAAATTAGTAATGCGTTGCCACACAATAATTATTGAGCTCTGTAATGAGGAAACTCAAGATCCCTCCGCTACGCGTCGGGACCCTGATCTGCCTGACGAGGCTCCATTAAAATATAAATATTTTTAGTTAATTACTGAGTTTAGGCACGTTAATAACGTTTTAATGAAGTTGACTACAGTATTCATATTTGTCAGTGCTTTCATGTAAATTTGGCGAACATAAACATAAATGATCGTGGTGAAGATGATGATTAAATTAGAATTAAAAATCGAGAGCATTTCCTCCCGTTCGTTTTTGGAGCCGGCGGGCTTCCTGATGTTTTTTGTACAGTAGTTGTGGACTAACCAACATTATTTTGTTAAATAAAAACATGGTGATGTTTTGTAGCCTAAATGATTACATGTCTCTTATTTAGCACATAGTATGATCCTATCCGTGACATATGGATCTTAACAAAGATCCGCTATACAGTAGTAGCCTACCAGACATAAATGTACCGATCAGAGTCCATGATCCATTGAAGCTGGCTTCATTATAATTAAATGTATTTCTCAAGTGGGCGGGCTCAAGTCACGCTGGAGGTTTTCCTTTGAGCGAGGGCAGACCCCGGGCCGGCCACGGCCCTCACGTTTCAAACTGTCTGAAATGAGACCCTACATCTGTAGTGTTGTCACTCAGTCATCAGTTTCTATAGACTATCTGGATTTAGTTATTGCGTAATAATTATTGTGTTCCCACAAATTACTAATGCGTGGGAAGTGGAACATAATAACTAATTTGTCGGCACGCATTATAAAATATAAAAACTTAAGCATAGACATTTAAAAAAAGGACAGCTACTGTATCGACATTTTAAAATTGTATTTAAAGAAAAAGCCCTAACAAAACAGCAGGGCTCTATTTCAGTATTAACTATAGAAAAAAAGAAAGCGACAGCTGACATCAAATCTTTGCTGAGCCTAAAGATAATCATAAACAAAACATAATAAAAATTAAAACTGCGGTCGCACTTGTGCACGCAGTGATGAGCGGGCCCTCGCGTCCGTGCGCCTGTCGGGGAGGGCGGCCAGTCGTCCCAGCGTTAAGCAGACGCGCGCGAGTCCTCGGAAATGAGCCGTTTGTCATTTCTTTAATTTCGCGTCCCAGACTCCCAGGTCCTCCGGCAGCAACCCAGAAACGGATGTCGGCGCGCCGTCTGGAAGGAAAACTAATTTCTCTGAAGGCTCGTTGAGGATCGATTATCGAGGAGGCTGTCTGGAGGAGCCGTGACCGAGGATACACTGATTTAGAGGAGAGAGGAGTGTCTCTGGAGGAGCTATAACCGAGGGTACACTGAAGTATTCTCCGGAGACGATTTCAGCCAACAGTGATGTTTAAAAGAGGCGTGACGCATGGCTGGATGTCAACGAAGCACAGCTCTGCAAACTGTTCCCGTTGTGATTATAAGTTTGTTTGTTTACTCACTAATCACATCTCCCCTGGATGTTAGGTTATGCTTTCATTGTGAGGCGATGTTTACAGTGAGAACAGCTGCTGAGGTCAGTGCAGAAAGCAGAACAGTGTGTATAATATATATCGCTCAATAATATATGTAACAGGCCTACATTTCACACTTTATTTGTAGGCTTTAGGAGATATCTACAAATAAACAGTAGATATTTTTCATGAAACCATATAGTGCTTCACATCATAAAATATACAAGGGCTGTATCCTGATATTTATTTATGCTTTAGGAGCTGTTTGTGTTTGTTGTACAGTGTGTGTGTGTGTGTGTGTGTGTGTGTGTGTGTGTGTGTGTGTGTGTGTGTGTGTGTGTGTGTGTGTGTGTGTGTGTGTGTGTGTGTGTGCGCGCGTGCGTACGTGCGTGCGTGCGTGTGTGTGTGTGAGAGTTGATGGTGCAGGCAGACAGGCAAGTCTCAGTAGCTTAAGGTAGTCTGTGACATAAATGGTAAAAAATTGTAAATTCTCCATTAGCTTACGAGCTCCATGTTCAAGCGATCAACTATTCCTTCGCAACGTAGCATCACATTGGATATGCGCTTAAGTTGCCCTAGATTGTAATTATTCAGATCATTTCCCTATGACGAATTACCACAAATGTGCTTAAAATGCATGAAAAACGCCCATTTTTCAAAATGGCCAGCTTTCTGGGGGGCGGGGCTAATGAAAAGCAATTTGAAATATGTTTGCAATCATAATAGCAATGTAGATATAGCGTTTCGTGAATATTGGAACAACCATATTTGGAGTAATTTGGAGTAGTTTGGAGTCATTTGCGACATGTAAATCGTCAAAAATGGTGTATTCGCTGTTAGCTTACGACCTCCACGATTGAGCTATCAAAAATGTTCTTCTCAATTTGGCATCATATTGGATAGGGGCTGAACTTGTCCTGGACTGGAATTTTTCCGATCATTCGCCTAGGAGCAGTTTGCAAGAATGTGCTTAAAATGGCTGAAAAACGCACATATTTCAAAATGGCCGACTTTTTGGGGGGCGGGGCTAATGGAATCTTTTTAGAAATATGTCCGCAATTCCATGAGGAATGTCTGTGCCAAAAATCGTGAAGTTCTAAGAAACTATATGTGACTACCACACAATAGGGGGCGCTAGTGAGCAGCTTTTTTGAAAAATTACGTTTTTTTTTTACATTCTCGAAAAGGTCGTGGGCTCTGACGTGTGTCCCAAGTTTTGCGTCCGAAGCTCATTTTATGCTATTGCAATTTAAAAAAAATGTATAGGCCACGCCCACATTCTGAATTTTTTGCGACACTTTAAATCTGAGTTCGTAGTCACCCTGAGAGTATGTGTCAAAAAAAATTCAAATAATTAGTCCATCCACTCTTGAGTTATAAATTGGTGGTGTTTTTGGCGCCCCCTATAGTCCAAAATGAAAATACTTTGGTGTGCCTATTCCCCAAGAAAGGCTGAACATATGAGCATTTCTTTCTAAGCCCCGCCTTTTTGCGAGTACGTTTTGATTGACGGCGGTAATATTTATCGTCCTAACATGCTCATTTTCTACGGTAATGTGTCTGACCCTCCACCGATGCGGGATATGAAGTTTGGTGTTGAAAAACTGAAAATTGAAATTTAAGTGAATATTTAACTGTTTTGAACATTATGCTAATTTAGAAGAAAAAAAATGTAGGCGGAGCTTAGGGTTCCAAGAGGATTATTTGTAGAGCAGGTCCACCCGGATATGTGTGCAAAATGTCAGGTCATTCGGAGTTACGGTGCGACTTTGTAAATGTATTCCGAAATGGGAATTTTGATAGGTGGCGCTATTGAGCACGTTGGAATATTTTAACCCATTGACTCCAGAATGTTACAATTTTTACCAGTCCTGGCGTCCGTGCAAAATTATACAACTTTGTCAGCATCCTAAAGGCCTCATAAACAGGAAAGATAAAAATATAAGATAAAATAATAATAATAATAATAATTCCACCAATAACAATAGGTTTCCTCGCACTTCGTGCTAGGACGACGTTGGGTCCTAGCACATCGTGCTCGGGCCCTAATAATAATAATTCCACCAATAACAATAGGTTTCCTCGCACTTCGTGCTAGGACGCCGTTGGGTCCTAGCACATCGTGCTCGGGCCCAAATAAATATATTGCAATGTTCAAAACAGCAGCATCCAACAGTCTCTAATCCTTGGATATTACATGTCACTGCATGCATGCGCGAAGCACCCGTAGCGCGGAGACCATCATATCATTCTGTCTTGTATTACTTAACAAAAAGAAAAAAAACGGCTCTTTCGCGAGTGCGAGCAGGCTCCCGTCGTTCACTTAAAAGTCGTTTGCGATTGACACATCACTACTTTGATGGTATATAACACTATGAGAGACACACACATACGCAAACACATTACAAATTATTCCCCCGTTAATGACCATATTTCCCCATTCCCATGGCTGTAGCAAATGACTGTCAATGTTATGTTGATAGGACACTGTCAAAAACTAACCAGCTCCCACGGGCAAATATGTGGTACTCTGCAGGTTTAAAAGTGAGGCACTGAACTTTGTGTTTGACTTATCAAATGAAACGTTTTTCTTTGAGAAGAGAACCAAGGATTCCCTACTCAATATTCTTTGAACAAGTGGACGACATGAGATTATAACATGGAGCAAAGTAGGGTAGAAAAATGGACTTTGGTCCCATGTCAAAGATTATCACAGAGGAACAACATAGTCGCTTCAATTTTAAAATGTGCCATTGCACAAGGGCTGAAGGATATGAGGAAAAGATGCGATAAAGTGAATGAATATCCCAGTAACAATATGACTTGTTAAATAAACAAATAAACAGACGTTAAAATTATATTCCCACGCCTTGCTGCTGCGCTGAGTAAACCAATATTGCAAGTCACGCAAATTGACAGTTCTGCTGTTTACTGTAAGTGGCCGTGTCAGACCTGACCTTTACCTCACCTAAATCTATTAAGCTTACCATTGATACAAATATGCTAAATTGGCTGTAAATAGAAAGGATGTATGTTTCCATCATGTCTTTTCAGACGTATGAAACCAGGCATGTGAAACAATAGATAGAACATTCTGAACTTTTGACCTATGCACATTAGGGGTCGACCGATTATCGAGGCCGATATTCCGCATTTTACAGATTATCGGTATCGGCCTTTTTTTAATCAAATTGCCGATACAACTTTGGCTCTGATGCGGCTGTTTCTCTGGCTGCAGTCACCACTGTTCACGAGCAATGTCCCGCCCACAGCGCTATCTAATAGGCTATTACTGAAGTGTCAATCAGCACTGAAGATTCTCCGGGCTGCAGCCAGCCAGAGAGGCGGGACCTTCTCAGATTAAAGGGAGGTGTGAAGAACGCACTCGCAGACACAGACAGAGGCATGCAGCAGCGCTGAGCGGCAGAGCCATACATGTGTTCCGAAGGTGAATCAGTTGAAAGTCGAAGTTCAATAAACATCCCAATCCCCTATGCTGAAGTTGCAAAAAAAACATGATCTTATGATCCAATTCTATCAGTTTCCCAGTTACAAAGGGACCGGGGGGGGTAGCGTCTCGCAGCGGAGAAACTGTGACGCGCTGGGACGACTGGGACTGTGACGGCTGCTGGTGGAGCCTCGCAGAAACTGCTTTCTGCACCACAATCTGGTGCTGCTGAATTGGGACTACTAAATGAGGGAGACTCACATATAAGATGTTCAGATAAAGTTCTAGTAGTTTTTATTTTTACTTCATTTACTTTACTCAGGGTCACAGAGAGGAAACCAGTTTTAAGATGTTGAAAAGTTCATTAAACATAACAAAGCATTTCAAAGAAGTTGTGTTGTTCTACATTTTGACACCAAGATTTTCTGATTTTACTGCAAATGTATATCGGTTATCGATCTCCTTGATTACTAATAATCGGTATCGTATCGGCCTTGAAAAAGCCATATCGGTCGATCCCTAATGCGCATTACGCATTCTAGATGGGGCAATAAAAGCGAAAAAAGTTCCAGCCACAATTCTGAGAAGGCGCTTGTGGTTTTTGACACCTTGAGAGCAGTTACAGCGGGTATGAAGCACAGGATGCAGGCGGCCTACGCAAAGGGTCGAATCAACTTCCTGGACCAGCGAATCGTAGAGACAAGCTGTCCTTATTGTCTCTGTTAATAAATGAAGTATCTGTTAATAAATTAAAGTATAAAGTTTGCATATTTGAAATTAAATGTTTAAAGAAAAAAACTTGATTCTAAACATGACATTGACAATGTGTTCTGCTTTCATGAAAAATGTTCATATTCCCTCTTTTCAGATTGCACATTATTACTATAAGTCTTTATTTGTTTTATTTTAACTTAACATTTTGAATTGTTCATTAAGTAAAAGTTGTACATATGTGACCTCCTTCTCCCTCAAAGATAGAAAAGGGGAAACCACCTGATGCAGAGAGGGAGGAGGGAAGAGACTGTAAAAGATGATGTGTGAAGAGAAAGGGGAGCCTTTTAGGCTTTTTGAGGCTTGAGAGCTTAGGGGAACTTTCTGAGGCTTGATTCTGGGTCTTGGCTCCTGGGCTCTGGGCCCTGGGCTTGGGCTCTTTTAGACTGCTTTAGGACATTTGACTTGTGAACCTGTTGCTTTTGTTCTTAGACCTTGTGTCTTTGTTATTTTTTTTTATTCTTGTAAACTTCTCTATTTTTGTTAAAACCTTAATAAAACCGGTTTGCACTTTGTACATTTTGACCCAATTCCTGGTCTCTCTCGTGGTCTCTGAAGGTATCTGCTTGGTCTTAGAGTGAGGTAAGAACACCCTTCCTTGGAAAACGCTGACATTAGTTGATCATTTTAATTTGAAATTGTTTAAGGGGAATAGAAACTCTGCTAAGGTTAAACTATAGTTTCACATTGGTTACTGTGGTTGATGTGGTTTTGATTGATGTTTAAATATGACATATGCTCTGCTGATGTGGTAATATCACTGCTGTGATATTAATATTTAACTCTGGCTGTGTTTGATATTACATTTGCATTGTTTTAATTGGTATATCTAGGGATCAAAATGGGGGTTTAGGGATTGTGGGTCCTGAAGCTGCCCTAATTACCAGGGAGTCTCCCAACAACACAGGGTTTCTCCTCCAGGGACAGTTTAGATACGGCTCTGGGGTTCTACCAGCACACCAACACCTATTCCGCTACACACTCCGTTTTGCTATCCTGGCCGTCGGAGATCAACGCTTTAGTGGCTGAAATAAGTGATACGATGGGCAGCATGGTGTTAGAGGCCATGCTGTAAGCGCCCCCCTAAGCAGATTACGTTGATCTTGCGTGTAGATTCTGGGGGGTTGAGTCCTAAAAGGATTGGATGGACGTTTTCTGGAGCCTTATCAGCACCGGATCTCGGTATCGGAGACGGCCTAGATATTAACATTGGTTGTATTGAAGTTAGATTCCTTTTCAACAGCTCGATGACAATTTAAAAACCGATGTATTGTGCACAGTATAGCTGATAATGGGGGTTCATATAAAGCAATACCTTTGCCCCTTGAGTGCTGATTGGAGGAGATACAGTAACTTGAACCTTATTAGAAAATCATTTTCACATCTGTCACTGTAAGTGGTTTCCAGAGTGAGAGAACAGGTACTTTACCTCCAGACGACACGCTGGGGAAGCCTGGCGAGGGCTCCTGCCAGTTTGTGAGCTATGTCATGGGAAAGGTACTTGACCCCAGCTCCAAACGAAACGACCACAAAGCCATGCTCCGCTGTGTCATTCACCCACGCCTCAAAATCCTGTGGGAGAAATGAGAGAAAGAGCTAAAATTATTCATTGTGTTGAGGTTCATAAAAATGCTAACGCTTATAAATGTGTTGTTGTAGTGAAAACCCTTTGTTCCCCTAACATTTTTAACCTCACCAGTCACTTATTTTATAGTAGACTTATTTATTTGTGTTACGACCCCCTCCACTCCACTAGGGGTCTCTGCCTTTGTGTTATGCTGGCTGGCTCTTGTTTGTGTTTCAGGTGATCAACCTGATGAACCACAACTGGGCCGTCGACATAAAAGGCCAACACTAACCCATACTGCCCTCTCACTCTTGTGTTGGACACGGCCGCGTATTTGTTTCTGCACATTTTCACACACCCATACACGCAATCATTACTGATAACTGACTTCCACGTTTATTAGGTTTTTTTGAAGACCTTTGGTTATATCTCTCAAAAGCTCCGCCCTGTACTGGACTCTATGGATACTCCCCTCGATCCTATCATGCAAGCATTCCTTCACTGAGACTTTCTAGACGTAGCCGGCCCCTGGGCGGGCCTACCTGAATGCGCGCAAATCTCACCGCATAAGAGGAGGCCTCGCCTCCTCACTGCCATCCTTTACTTCTCTTCAGCAAGGCAGTGAGTAACTGAGTGAAGAGAGACGGACAAAGAAATCTTTTACAAAAAGCATACGAAGAACAATGGATTCACCTGTGGATTGCCCCTGTCCTTCGTGTCCGGCCGTCGTTTTGCGGCGGGACGGGTCGCCAGAGAATACCACAGCTTTATTGCTGGGGCCCCACAGTTGATTGCACATCCCCTAACACAGTGTTATGGGGAATGGAAACGCAGCTGCGTGTTAACGGAGTGGACGGACCGGACGCTGAGACTGGGTCATTCACTCCAGTTTTGCAGCATCCCTCCTCCGTTCCCAGGCATAAGAGAGGCAAAGCTATCATCCCAAGGGGAGATAGGTTTTCTTTCAGCAGAGGTTCAGGCCTTGGTGCAAAAACAGGCAGTGTCTGCTGTGCGCACACAAGTCAGAGAGGGGGGGCATTATTCCCTGTGCTTCCTGGTGCCCAAAAAGACAGGCAAATTCAGGCCCATTCTGAATCTCCACATTGCAGGCAGAAAATTCCAGATGTTAACGATAAAACAGTTACTGGGACTGGTGCAGCCAGGCGATTGGTTTACAACCATTGACCTGAAGGACACTTACCTTCATGTTTGCCTTCCAGGGGGTGGCCTACGAGTACAACAGCGATCCAGCCGCTGCGCAGCCGGGGCATGAGAGTTTTATTTTATCTGGACGACCTCATAGTTATGGCCAGGTCCAGGGAACGGGCAATGTTTTATACAGCCCGATTAATCCTACACCTAACCAAGTTGGGTTTTGCGATCAATTGGAAGAAGAGCAACAGGGGCGTTGTATTTGGGAGTGGTGCTCGATGCAGGCAGGCTACGCGCCACCCTGTCAGAGAGCAGACAGGCATCCTTGCTTCGGGCAGTTTGCAGACTGCGACAGGGGGCAACAGTGACAGCTTTGACTGTCATGCAGACCTTGTGTCTCATGGCGGCGGCTCACGTTGTGGTCCCGCTTGGGTTACTGCATATGCGCCGCCTGCAGAGGTGGTTCTCCAGCCTGCGTTTAGATCTCAAGAGACACAAACGGCATCTGGTGAACATCCCCCTTCAGTGGAGGGCAACCTCCGGTTCTTGGGGTCCCCGGATCACCTCCGGAGGGGGTCCCCGCTGGGACGGGTGATCTCCTACATCACAGTGTTCACGGATGCATCTGGAACGGGATGGGGAGGGACCTGCCTTGGGAAAGCTATAGGGGGGAGATCTCTCAGGAGGCAGGTGCAATCGGGGCGTTACCCACTATGGGCCAACCTCTCCAGGCTTGGCTCCTGAGAGGGACAGGCTAAGGCAGGGTGGAATGTCTGATAGTGTTATTCAGTCTATCCAGGCAGCTAGAGCGGGATCCACCATAGCCTGTTACAGGCCGAGGTGGCTGGGATTCCTGCGATGGTGTGAGGAGCGGAAAATAGAGCCCCTATCTTGTGAATTGGGATTTATTTTGTCTTGCTTGCAGTTATTGGTGGACAAAGAGCTTACTCATTCCACAATGAAAGTGTATGCAGCAGCCATCTCGTCCTGCCATGAGGGATTTAGCGGCAGGTCAGCTTTTTCTCAGCCACTAATGTCGCGGTTTTTGCAGGGGGTCAGGAGGCTGCGCCCAGCCTCTGGAGCTTTCCTCTCTGAAAGCACTGTCGTGGAAGACAGCATTGCTACTTGCCTGAACGTCAGCCAAAAGAGTGTCTGAGTTAACCGCTTTATCGGTGCACCCGAGTTGTTTAATGATCCGGGGTAACCAGAGCGGGGCGACACTCAGACCGAACCCCTCCTTTGTGCCCAAGAGCCTAAGGAGTGCGTTCAGGTTGAGGGCTATTCAGTTGGGGGGTTTTAATCTTCCCCCCCATAGTGGGGCTCGGGAGGCTAAATTACACCTCCTCTACCTCTGGCTCTGCCTCAGTGTGCGCTGGCATATTATGAGGAGCGCACGGCTGCCCTTAAGACACACGGAACAGCTGTTTGTGTGCTTCGGGGGTGGGGTAACTGGAAAAGCTCTGTCCACGAAACGCCTGGCAGGCTGGCTCTGCAAGTGCATTGCACATGCCTAGTGACAGGCGGGGAGAGCCTTCCCCACGGGGGTCTGTGCACACTCTACACGAGCTATGGCTGTGTCAACAGCCTTATTTAACGGCGTGAGTGTGGAGGACATATGCACGGCGGCATCTTGGTCAACGCCAGGCCCCTTCATAAAGTTTTATCTCTTGGACTGGCTCCTTTTCATCATCTGTGTTTGCTGGAGCTACGCAGGACTGGTGAGGAGGGAGGGGGGCTGTGGGTCAGTGGGCATCTGACCCCCCCCCCGGACGTAATGCGCTTACGTTTTTCCCAGGGCCCCCGGCCCCGGGGGACGTGACACACACATGGACCTATAGGGGTTGAAGGACTCTTTTCCCCCCTGCTTTTGGGCAGGAGGGGGGAGTCCTCCACGTTATAGCACACCTCCGCGGGGTAAGCGCATCAGGGTGTGCTCTGTCAGCCGCAGCCTCTTTTCTCTCCACGGTTACGACCGAGGGAGAGGTGAGTGGGGCGAAGCAGCTGCTAACCAGAAAGCCGGTCAGAACCAGTGAGATGGAGCAGTGTTGTTGTGGGACGACAGCGCGTGTTTTGAGCCTGGGAGAGATAAAACGAGGGTTTATGAATGGTAACCCTTGTTATATAAACACAGGCGGAGCCCTCTACCTCTGGGGCCCTGTCTGTCCTATGCTGCTTGCTGAAGAGAAGTAAAGGATGGCACTGAGGAGGCGAGTTCTCCTCTTATGCGGTGAGATGCGCGCGCATTCAGGTAGGCCCGCCCAGGGGCCGGCTACGTCTAGAAAGTCTCAGTGAAGGAATGCTTGCATGACAGGATCAAGGGAAGTACCCATATAGTCCAGTAGAGGGCTCCGCCTGTGTTTATATAACACGGGTCACCATACCTAACACTTCGTTTTGGTTATAGTAAATAAATACGCTTTTTGTTACACTTAACTTGTCTGGTCTCCCATCTTTGTTGCAGCCTATGAGCCAGGCCGTAACATTTGTATTATGCAAGTAATATCATCTTACCAAGATGGGAAAAATAAGCTGATCACTACAATTAAACAGCTGAGGTAAATCTGAGGCTGAGCAGATAAATAGCTGACATCAATAGAACAGAACCTTTAAATAAACATTTATCACTGAAGCATGTTTTCCACACATGACTTGAGGATGAGTTATAGCTTTACAGATCATTGATAGAAAATGTCATACACCTTACACAAATTTGCAGAAAAACTCTATCAGTCATCAAAGGGTACAATAAAATGTTTCATTACGGTATCATTGATAAGCAACGTGTAGATACAAGGAGACTCCCAAACTATAAACCGCTTAACAAGTGTAATCTGTTGTTATCCTAATTGTGTATAGTACAGGTTGTATAAAGGTCCCCTTCCTTATCTTTTTAAAAAAAAAACAACAGCCAAACAAAACAGCAGTGTAGATGTACAGCAATGATAGGAACATGTAAAAAACAGGGAATAAATAAAAAATAATTAATCGTTTTTTATTTAGAAGTATCACCTATTCCTGTCAAAGCTTAAGATAGGTTACTAAACTTAATGGTATAATTTTCTAATGATTTTACATCATTATAGGCTAGGTCTGCACGATATTGAAAAAAACTGACATTGTGATATATATTTTTTTCCCTGCTATATATATATTGCTGTTTTTTTAACTATATTTAACCGGATGAAGGATTTTAGTCTCGGACGTCTGGATCCTAACTGGTTGACTCATCATACCTTAAGTAATGATCTAACATGTCATAATAATGCATGTTGCTTACCCTCCAGGGCCGTTTCTAGCTTTTTGGGGGCCTTATGCAAGATGCTGGTTGGGGGCCCTAGTTTTTACAGTTTTTGAACTACAATGGGGGGATTCCGAAGCCTTTAAGATGATCTGTGGAGATGCATCAATCTGTTACACTTTAATATGAAAACAGGCTAATTTCACGAAAACCAAGCAATTTAATATTACAAAAAATGATTTAAAAAAAGGTAAAGAATAAGGCTCCTCTATGCCAATAAATGCAAGAGATGCAGCATTTTCTCAACAATGCTTAATTTACATTTTTCATCTTCCTCAGACGTCACTCATTGGCTGACAGCCCAACAATGATTTGGACTTTATTACCCCAAAAACACAAGCCACAGCTTTGCTATCATTGCAGTTTACTCGTGTTTATATCCTACATTGGATGTGTAAGCATATAATGCTTCACCGATCACAGGAGGGGGGCTTGGCTGTCTACAAATAATTGCTCATTTTAATTCTCCCCAAATATAGTGAGGCTGAACCTGAACTTTGAATTCTCTGCTCCCATCATAATCTTGGCGATCTTGTTAAAATTGTGAATGCAGAATTAGAAATACTGTATAACTGGTTTACAGTTAATAAGTTATCCCTTAATGTGGCCAAAACAAATGACATGTTATTCGATACAAAGTCTGAGAGTAGAAATGACTGCATTATACGGATTTGCAATACAGAGATAGAAAAAGTTTGTGCATGTACATTTTTAGGACTGCTTGTTGACGAAAAACTCAATTGGAAGCAGCATACAAATTATGTACAGACTAAACTGTCAAAAACAATAGGTATTTTGTATCATACTAAGAACATTCTTGAAGAATAAAACCCTTTATAACAGTCTATTTCTCCCTTACCTTTACTACTGCTCTGAAATATGGGGAAACACGTACTCAACAAATCTACAAAAAATAATAACATCCCAAAACAAAGTATTACGAATAGTCTGTGGTGTTGGTAAATATGAACACACAACTCCCATATTTAAAACAACTCCATCTATTCAAATGTGTTGACACAGTACAGCTTAAAACAGTACTGATTATGCACAACATTTTCCATAACAAAATGCCTAATAACATTCAAAAGCAGTTCTAAACCACAGCGTGAACATATGAATGTAAAAAAAGTCACTTGAAAATAAGTGTTCACAATGTTTATATGCAATTATGTACAGTGGGGCAAAAAAAGTGATTAGTCAGCCACCAATTGTGCAAGTTCTCCCACTTAAAAAGATGAGAGGCCTGTAATTTTCATCCTAGGTATACCTCAACTATGAGAGACAAAATGAGAAAAAAAAAAATCCAGAAAATCACATTGTCTGATTTTTAAAGAATTTATTTGCAAATTATGGTGGAAAATAAGTATTTGGTCAATCACAAAAGTTCATCTCAATACTTATATACCCTTTGTTGGCAATGACAGAGGTCAAATGTTTTCTGTAAGTCTTCACAAGGTTTTCACACACTGTTGCTGGTATTTTGGCCCATTCCTCCATGCAGATCTCCTCTAGAGCAGTGATGTTTTGGGTCTGTTGCTGGGCAACACAGACTTTCAACTCCCTCCAAAGATTTTCTATGGGGTTGAGATCTGGAGACTGGATAGGCCACTCCAGGACCTTGAAATGCTTCTTACGAAGCCACTCCTTCGTTGCCCGGGCGGTGTGTTTGGGATCATTGTCATGCTGAAAGACCCAGCCACGTTTCATCTTCAATGCCCTTGCTGATGGAAGGAGGTTGTCACTCAAAATCTCACGATACATGGCCCCATTCATTCTTTCCTTTACATGGATCAGTCGTCCTGGTCCCTCTGCAGAAAAAAAGCCCAAAGCATGATGTTTCCACCCCCATGTTTCACAGTAGGTATGGTGTTCTTTGGATGCAACTCAGCATTCTTTCTCCTCCAAACACGTCTAGTAGAGTTTTTACCAAAAAGTTCTATTTTGGTTTCATCTGACCATATGACATTCTCCCAATCCTCTTCTGGATCATCTAAATGCTCTCTAGAAAACTTCAGACGGGCCTGGACATGTACTGGCTTAAGCAGGGGGACACGTTTGGCACTGCAGGATTTGAGTCCCTGGCGGATAAGTGTGTTACTGATGGTAGCCTTTGTTACTTTGGTCCCAGCTCTCTGCAGGTCATTGACTAGGTCCCCCCGTGTGGTTCTGGGATTTTTGCTCACCGTTCTTGTGATCATTTTGACCCCACGGGGTGAGATCTTGCGCGGAGCCCCAGATCGAGGGAGATTATCAGTGGTCTTGTATGTCTTCCATTTTCGAATAATTGCTCCCACAGTTGATTTCTTCACACCAAGCTGCTTACCTATTGCAGATTCAGTCTTCCCAGCCTGGTGCAGGTGTACAATTTTGTTTCTGGTGTTCTTTGACAGCTCTTTGGTCTTGGCCATAGTGGAGTTTGGAGTGTGACTGTTTGAGGTTGTGGACAGGTGTCTTTTATACTGATAACGAGTTCAAACAGGTGCCATTAATACAGTTAACAAGTGGAGGACAGAGGAGGCTCTTAAAGAAGAAGTTACAGGTCTGTGAGAGCCAGAAATCTTCTTTGTTTGTTATTGACCAAATACTTATTTTCCACCATAATTTGCAAATAAATTATTTAAAAATCAGACTATATGATTTTCTTTTCTCATTTTGTCTCTCATAGTTGAGGTATACCTAGGATGAAAATTACAGGCCTCTCTCATCTTTTTAAGTGGGAGAACTTGCACAACTGATGGCTGACTAAATATTTTTTTGCCCCATTGTATACTGTATAGGCATTTATTGTTTTCCTGTCCTAACTTTTATTAAATTTTTTCTCCTGTTTTCTTTATACTCCTTAATCTCTAAACGTTTTTGACGCAAGAATGCCGATGTTGTATTAGGATGATGCACAGGAGGGCTACTTTCCATAAGCTATGCTTCAGCCCTCCCACTTCTACACATTTTTTTCATATTTGTGTGTATGAATTATACCTTTTTTTTTTTTTTGGATGAAAAAAATCTTTACTTTCAACTTGGTGGCCCCCAAGTGGCCGCGGGGGCCTTATGCATCTGCATAGTCCGCCTATAGGAAGAAATGTCCCCGTTACCCTCAAATAAGGGGGTTCATCTGTGAATGAAGAAGACTGGTGTCTAGAATGGATCCAAGAGATTAAATGTATTACATTAAACTATAGGAAGCTTCATTATCACATTAGGGAATTAACATAGGTAATTTAACTTTTTATTCCACAATTAAAACCTTTTTTGTGCAAATAGCAGCAAAGTAGTGGACATCTTTTAAACAACATTATAAAAATAAAATGTAGAACAGCTATACACCAGCTCTCTGAGTGGTTTACAAAAGTACAACTTAAAATAAATATAATTTGTCATAAAACAAATGACTTGTAATAAAAATTGAACTACTACATAACAATATCAACTTGTGAACCATTTCGTTTCACAAACCTTTTTTTAAATCAAAATGTCTTAGCAACAGTCAGTGCAAAGTAAAACAAAGTGTTCTTGGTCATCATAGCTAGCCTAAACAAATAAAGATCTGCTTTCTTTCTGAACAGAGCACCTAGCAGTTAAATCAATCTGAACATTTCTTTTTCACAATTTCAACTGTTGCATAATGTAGTCAAATATAATAATTTGACTTTTTAAGCATCTGTATGCATTGCTCAATCAGGCTTAGAGGTTTTTGGCCAAGAATACTAGTCTATCCACTAATGCAGGCTTGAGACAAGAACGTTGGCAAGTGACGATGTTGCCTCTTGCACTGAAAAGCCTCTCTGAGAGGGCACTTGTAGCAGGTATGCATAGGTACTTGCGGGCAAGCTTGGCGAGTTGTGGAAAGATTACTTTGTGCGTTTTCCACCATGCAAGTGGATCTTCCTCTTTGTCTATTGAAGGTGTTAGCAGGTAGCTGTTTAACTCTGCTTCCACAGCATCCTTTAGGTACTGAGACGAATCAGCCTTTTCTGCAGCTTCGCTCTGTTTAAAGAAACTTCCCAAAGACCTCTTGCCTTTCTTTGCCTGGGACATGCCAGCCACTTCACCCTCCACTTCAGTGCTGCAGCTTGCAGCTGCAGTCTCCTGGCATGTCATGATTGTCGTCATCATCTCCGTTGTCACTCTGGCCTTGACTTGGGGCTTGCTGTCTGCAGTGATGAAGTCCATCTTGAACCGGGGGTCCAAACAAGATGCCATATCTAACAGCTTCTGAGTATCTTCATATTTCTCGTTCAGGTAGTCCCTCATCTTTTTCTTCAACTTCTTGCTCAGGTCTGTGTCTTCTTCTCGCATTAGCAGCATTGACAAGTTGAAGAGGTGAAGACCTGACTTAAAGCTTTCTGCTGCTCCAGTATCCTGCTGATCATCATCTGCCTGGAACCCCATCTTGTTTGGCATTCTGATATGAGGGAATGTGGTGGCAGATTGAGTTCCTTCTGGGCTTTTTTAAGAGCACTTCTGGCCTTCCAGCTGTGAGAGAAGTGACCCACCAGTTTCTTGCACACATCCGCAGTACGGTTGATGCGGCCAGCCTTTTGCGCTGCATTTTCTAAGGGGGAATAAATAAATAAAAAGTAAAGATTAAATATTATATACAATTATATTAACTGTGTGTGTGTGTGTGTGTGTGTGTGTGTGTGTGTGTGTGTGTGTGTGTGTGTGTGTGTGTGTGTGTGTGTGTGTGTGTGTGTGTGTGTGTGTGTGTGTGTGTGTGTGTGTGTGTGTGTGTGTGTGTGTCATTTCTATAGGTTGACAAAAATGCCATTAGAATAGTATTATAGTGTGTGTCCTCCAGTTTGAAATTAGCTGCCTTCAACAATGAATTGCTTATAAAACGTAACATTTATGAAACTGATTAAAATTAAGAAAACTGTTGCATTTCAGGACAGGATGTTAAGCACTCCTGGAAAATATAGCATTACTCTGTTACACTTCCCTGAATAAAGGTTATTAAAAAAAAACACACACTCGACACAGACACAGCTTAGTAAATAAAGCGTGGACAGGGTAACTTACCAACTGCAAGATGGAGTCTGTGGCCAAAGCACTGCAGCCTGGTCCACTCATTCAGGGAGGCAGCCTTCACAATATTTGCAGCATTGTCTGTTGTTATACAGACTTGACGTGTCTCATCCAGGCCCCAAGCAGCCACCGCTTCTTTCAGCCCCACTGCGATGTTCTCACTTGTGTGATATTCTGGGAAAAATGCCGTTTGCAAACAGCGACTTTTCAGTTCGAAGTCCTCATCAATAAAGTGCACCGTCAGGCTTATGTACGGCTCCGTTGTCCGGCTGGACCACAAGTCCGTTGTAACAGCATAGTATTCCATTTTAGACAGCTCTGTTTCAACTTTTGCCCTGGATTTCTCATACAGGTCAGGGATGGCGGCTTGAGAAAAATAGGTGCGTGACGGTATTACGTACCGCTTATCAAGTGACCGGATCATTTTCTTAAAACCCTCTTTGGTAACGGTGTAAATTGGTCCCATGTATTTTGCCAGGTGAAATGTTATGGCATCTGTGATGTCTTTATGCCGTTTTGAACCTTTCTCATATGGTGTAACACCGGCAAAAGCATCTGAAATAGTTTTTTGCTTTGGCTGTGGATGGCAATCAGATCTGACTCTGCACTCGTCATACAGAGATTTGTGGTGTCTATTCAAATGGGCGAGTAAATTTGACGTGTTGCCTCGGGTTGCCGAAACAATTGCATGGCACTGTCTACAAATTACCTTTGTTTGGTCAACATCAACCTTTTTGTATCCAAAATAGTTCCAGCTGGCAGATGTTGCTCTTCTTTTTCGAAGTAAATCTTCATTCTCTCCGGTATTGTCCTCCTGTGCCTCGCTCCTTTTTTACCGGTGTTTTGATGGTCTGCAAACTAGTGGGGCGGGGCCTGCTGTGATCTGATCAAGAATGATTGTGATTGGTGGTTTGCTGTGCATGCAGACTCAGAGCCTGCATGTCACTCACTCATGTACCCCTGACATGAGAGCCGTGCAAGTTTTCCTTTTGTAGCAAGCAGCAAAAGGAAAACTTGCACGGCCCACATATCGCAAGAGTAAAATCTACAGTGTGCTTTCTTTTGCGCAAACATTATTCTTCAGTAAATTTGACATGAATTTAGATCTCTTCTGAATTGCTGCCTGTTGCACTTTGCTTCAAAAATAAACCTATAAATGAATCTGAGATTAGCATATTTGCCATGATATCATCCTCAAAGCACTCATTTGTACCCATTAAAATTATATTTCTGATAAATTCATATAAAATTAGAAACCAAACAAATGCTGGTTTCTTATGGGGATGTCAATAAAAGAAAATGCTATAAGCAAACCTGTCTTCAACTATCAGCAGTGCTGTTAAACATAATGTATATCCCGATTTAAAGTCCATTCGAAAACATTCATACATTCACAATGCACTTAACTTCCTTAAAGGGTCAGATCAAATAAGTCCAAATTCATCAATACAATGGAGGTCAAATTAATTCATTCTTCATTCTTCTTCAAATGAAACAGCAGTATTTCTCTCCTGAAACCACATACTAGGTACTTTGGGTAATCCAAAACTATTTCCTGAAGAAGAAAATAGCCCCAAATCGTGCAGTTGATGGGCTGAAGAGGAGCTATAAACTCATGACCTTTCACCAAGTTAGCATTAAATTAGGGAATATCCATGGAAGTTATGTGACCAGGTTTGTTTGTTTTTAGACACTTCTTAAATCCAGAATGATTAATGTCTGATATATCAGAGCTCCAAGTCATGATTACAACTTGGACGTTGAGGTCAACATCTCTTTGCGGTAAACACCATTATCTCATTACTTTTGAGATGAATTCCCTGAAGGAAGTTGACTGACTCATTAGAAAACAAAGACCCCATTGACCTAGTTACATGATCAAATGAATTCCATATTTAAGAAATTGCATCTGACATCCATCCTACAGGGCACTGTAACTTTGGTCTATCAGTTAAAAGTTTCCGGAACATTTTAAATGTCAGCACAGTAGTTATATCAAATGAAAAAGGAATAAGTCCTGCAGCACTAATCTGTTTCTACCAACTGACAAGACTTCATGAGGAAGTGAAAACGATATTCTTGACACGCCTTTGTAAAATGAGGCCAACAATATCCTCTTTCTCCGTTTTTCCTGATCCTGGTTTCATCCAAAGGTGTAACCCACATTACTCCGAAACTAGGTCTGGTGCGTGAAGATGTATGGTCTGACAGTGGGGGATCAGGGAGCCGCCATGTTGGGAGTAATAGAAGTGAAGGACATGCAGATGGAGGGAGGCCTATGGTGCAGCTGCGACAGTTAAGGCAGGCACTGGCACGGAGCAACATCAGGGGCACACTGGACTCTGTGTCCCAGCAGTGCAGCCCTACTGTCCCTACAACGCAGCCTCAGCGACCCCATAAAAGATTCTCAGTGTCCCCAAAGCTCTGCCCAGAACAATGGCCTCGTTCTCTCTCCACTTCCATTATAACTCCCTCTTCACAAAACGGCACAATGCTCCCCATTGGCTGGAGCGGCATTCCAACACCACCCACAGTAGATACCGACAGCCTGCGCTCTCGGCATCCGAACGCTGGACTAACCCCCACCCCCATCACCACTCGCCTCTGCTCCCCATGACTCCCCTCGCTCTCTGCTCAAAATCAATCCTCAACCCAACATTGTCTATAAAGGATCGCATTGTAGCAGGATTGATAATACAAGTTACCAATACAAGGGAAGACACATGGAACAAGCAAAGGATATATACAAAAGAATACTAAAACTCAAACTGACAAAGAACAAAATACAAAGAGAATCGTCTGTGTATTTTGTGTTTGGGTTTTTTGTAAGTGAACTTCATCATATACATTTGTAAACATCACATTTTTTTGCCCTATGGTTAATCATGCAGTAACATTAGTTTACCTTATTAGAGTGATGTGGGACATGTTTCATATCAATGATAATATATGAGAACATTGTATTTGATATGGTGTTTGAGTCCATAGCTTAATGTATTGGGTATGTTTGCTGGATTAGCGAAAAAACTACATTGTTTTCCAGTTATTTTATCCTAATAGTTTCTCACTTGATTTGATATTCATAATGTGATCCAAAAGTACTCTCAGAGTGAAACACTGCATAAACCGTGAACATTTTTCATTCTCTGAATGTGCGTTTTACCTGCCTGTGTGTCTCTCTGTACTGACCTGTGGCAGTGGGTTGGGGGGCTTGGTGAGGATGCCTCCTATGTACACCACGTGAGGCAGGGTGGGCCTGGGGAACTCCAGAGCCATGTCGGTGCACAGCATCCACAGCCGGCTGCCCTGCACCAGGTCAGACATGGCCACTTGAGGCGTCACTCCATGTTTCTTCATAATCCGGTCATACTTGGGTAATGCAATATAACGGACTCCAAAGCGCTGCACCAGGTAAACAGCTGTGTTGGCGATCCTCTGGGGCAGAGACATGCGGTCTGTCAACAATGAGTTGAATTCGGGAACATATGAAAGGGGGGCTGGGGCACCTGCCTCCGCGGGGTACCACAGGCCTGTGCTGAACACCGCATATTTCACACCCAGGATATGAGCAATCACAAAACCACACATCTCATTAGGATCCACCAGTAGCAGGTCAAACTTGGCCTCCTTGAGGCGGGTCATTACCTCAACACTGCCAACCACAGCATCACAGTTCTGGGAGTAGTGGTCAAGGATGTCAAAAAGTTCAAGAAATGTTAGTCTGCCTGAGAAAATGTTGCTGACTTTGGACTGAAGGAAATTGTCAGCTGTGGTGCTGTTAAAGATCCCTGGGTAGCGCTGTAAGTGGAAGTTAGGGGAAGGGGGTACACCACGACCCTCTGAAATTAAAAAATGGGTCTCATGGCCCTCCTGGTGTAGAGCCTCAGCCAGCGTCTTGAAGATATACAAGTGTGATTCAAACATGATGGGTGGAACCACGATCACTTTAGCAGCCCATGATGCACTGGGACTCCAAGGGAGGAGGCCAAGGACGAGTAGTAGTGACGAGGGAAGTAGCATGGCTGAAACAATAAAAACAAATAGCAATTGTTACACAGAGACATTCATAAGAACAAATGTCTTAATAATCAAT
This sequence comes from Notothenia rossii, assembly GCF_949606895.1. Classification (NCBI taxonomy): domain Eukaryota; kingdom Metazoa; phylum Chordata; class Actinopteri; order Perciformes; family Nototheniidae; genus Notothenia; species Notothenia rossii. Next base: position 23,483,434 of record NC_136912.1, on the reverse strand, counting down.
GATGTCCAGCAGGTCTAGACACATAAATACATTGTATGTTTAATATTAATAATAGGTTTGGCAAATGGGCCAAAAACTGTTTGTATTTCATCTTCAATGAGAAGCCTGACATGAAATGACAAGTCTCAGAGAAGGTAAAGAAAGAAGGGGAAGACTTATGTAATTAGTTTGTCATCTTAACTTTGTATCTACAAATGTTTTACATCTTACATTGTTTGCATCAAACTTCATGCAATCTGGTCTTTACTATTGTTTTTTCTATTTAAGTTCTGTCATAAAAACGAGTATTTAAAGAATACAACCTGGGATGAAATTCTTGGAGCAAAGAACAGGAAAACAAAGAGTACACCAGAGAGCTTTAAATTTATCTCGGATTTATTGGAAGTTACGGCCAGAGCATTGAAATAGACATTTCTGAGACACAGTAGTGACACAGCCTCTGCCTTAACCAACTCTGAAGTTCTCTCCCCTGTCACTGATACTTCACCAATTCTTAGATCATAATCACCATTATACTACAAGATGTTGGAAATCCTGTCCCCGGCAGGGTCAAACATTTTCCTGTCATTTTCTAAAAAAGAGATTGTTCTAGATCTTAGAGACAGCTATTGTTGAATCCCAAGCGTAGAGAAAGGGCCAGCTATTTGATACCGGTAGAAATCCAGAGGCTGTTATGGAGGGCCCTATGAGTAATTCCCTATTACAACGTCTCAGTATATGTTTGGTTGCATTGGTTTCTTATCCTCAAGTGTACCTTTGCTAATTATCCTTTGCCTTTCTTTATCTGCATTTCCATTCCACCCTTTCATCCCTCCTCTCTGAGCACAGCCATCACTGACTTGGTGTGGGCAGTACCAACGTCATTCTAAACCTTCGGCCTCTCTATTCACAAACACAAACACAAAGAACTATTATCAAGCCACACTGTCAGAGCATCCGCCCTTTATGCCTACACTCCCCTCTCACTTGGATTAATCATTAATAATGGAAACCTCTTTTGATTAATTATTTCTTGACCCATTTACATATTTGTAGCCCACCATGTCCTTTCAAAGCTTACCTTTTGGCGCACTGGAGATAAGAAAATATCTATTTGAATATGCTGTTCCAAATATTCAATTAGAGGCCAAAAGAAAATAATGAATAACGCCTTGTGAACAATTGTTACACATGTGTTGAGTATTAAATCAGCATTAAAATGTGCGACACCTAGTTAAGTAAATATACACAATTGAAGAGGTCCTTTGTTAACCTGCGTGTTATCTGTGTGGAGTGTGATTCCACAGTTCAAAGACAGAAGATTAGGGGAATAGGAGCTTGTAAAGTGCCTGTAGGTGTGGATTTCATTCTGCGTCTGTATGTTTCAGACTGGCAACCTGACAAGTAATATCTCCTGATGTCATTACGTTACACCTCAATCTATATCAAATGGCACAGCCCATATTGTTTCTGGGGACCACCAGATAGCATCCTAAGTGGATTATATAGTGTATCTGCCACCTGTCTGTCACTAATGTGAAGTTTATGTCCGGAAACAGCTGTGGCCTGGTAGGAAAAGCATTTAAGGTGGCCACCATTTTGTTTAGCATTGTCCTGAAGATAACGTTACAAACACTTCTCAGCCCAGACTGTTGATGGTAACTATAGAAACCAGCCACTGTCTACGGAGGACTGCGATGCGTCATGACTTAAATTACTAACAATGGAGTCTGGTTACCCTGCGCACAGGGAGGGCCGAGGAAATTATCTGATTAAGAGATTTAAAGAATAGAAAATGACACCGACGAGATGAATAAGGCACAAAAGTTCAAAAGGAAGGAAACGCATTCAACATTTTGTAAAGAATGCTTTTTATGAAGGCATAATATTTTATAGTAAACAGATAAGAGCTGGAGCTACGTAGCCTACAGTATAGTGAAATAAGAATTATTTTCTACAGCTACATTAATGTTATGTTACAATACTGTCATATTGTGATGATTTGATCACAATTACCCATTTAGACTTGATTATTATTACCAGTAAACAATAAATGTGGACCATATAACAATGTTACACAAGACATTGCCTTGAACATCAAATACATTATTTTATATGATTATGCAAACAGGTACTATACAGATAAACTGAATCTGTTAAAACGACATCACACAGAAGAGTTTATTGTGCAAAACAAACTACAGTTAAGGCCTCAACAAACATTTGATGGCATAAATAATTTGAAAATCCCACCATATTTCTGCTATCATCTCAAATGAAGTGCTTTGTATTGCAGCTTTCAATTATGTGATGTTAAAAAAAAACAATTGTTTAACAGAAAGCTATTTTCCTCTATTGAGAGTGAGACAAGAAAGTAATTTTACAGAGATTATCATTCTCCAATACCATAATCTGGACTAACATTTTTTAGATTTAGCTCAGCGGGAGGAACACCCTTGCTGTTTCCACAGTGGGGGTCCATTAGCTCAAAGCACCCCGTTGAGAGGGGAGATGTGACTTCCAAGAACTGATATTAAGTCAAACACAAGGCAGTCATGCAAATGATGATGCCTCATATATATAATTGAGTATGTTACACTGATCTTGGGTTTGTTTGCTGCAATGTTATCCAAATGTGGGCCCTGAGGCCAACTGGCAAGACTAGAATAGTAAGGCTTTTTGTTTTGGAAACAAATTAGAGAAAAAAACAGTAGACTAAACATGGTAAAGCAGCATTTAGTTATTATGCTCCAAATATCTGGAACAAACTCCCAGAAACCTGCAGGTCCGCTGCAACTCTGACTACTTTTAAATCCAGGCTGAAGACTTATCTTTTTGTCGCTGCTTTTAATTTAAACTGAGCCGTTCTGTTCATCAGTAAAGTAGAACTTCTGTGTGAACTATTCATATCTTAAACTGCACTGTCACTTTTTATTCATGTACATTTTTATTCATGTACTTTTTATTCATGTATTTTTTCCATTAATGTTTATTTTATGATCTTTTACTGTTTTTAAATGCCTTTGTCTGAATGTCTTTCATTTTTGTAAAGCACCTTGAATTGCCTTGTGTTGAAAGGTGCTATATAAATCAACTTGCCTTGCCTTGCCTAGACAGACAAAATGAGATTAGACACAGGGTGTACTTCAAGATTCAGGTCAAATTTGAGATGCCAAAAACGTCAACGTCTAATTTAATAATTGCATGCAATGTTTATCATACCACAAAACAGATTATGATAATCTAATCTAAAATGCCAACATAAATTGTCTGGTCTACAGAAGGTCAATAAAACTGCCATGTCTGGAAGATAACATTATCGCTTTTTAATATAAGATTAAATATGCAGCCTACTGCTCTTTGTCGATAAATTAAGCTAAGGTCCAGAGCCTTTAGATCTTAAATTTGTGAAAACAAAATTAAGGTGGGACGATAACACTTGTTTTTCCCATGCCAGGGAACACGAGGAGATGTTTATAATAGTAACAAGATCTCTCCGCTTGCCCTTATACATGTATGCTTCATCAGCATCTGACAAAATATATACATGGATATAAACAAGCCTGAATGTAATATCCTCTGTAAAGTGTACTCCTTATTCATACAAGCTACGTAATTATCCCAGCCTAGTAGGCATTCAGCATAAGAAACCCAACTGCCCATATTACCTCAGTCCAAGGCTGTTTTCAATGTAACTTTGAAGATCAGACAGACATGTAATGTCATATTAAACGTCATTCCTTCCAACAGTGTCCTTCCTCATGTCTGTAATGTTTCTTTACATGCCACTGCTGATTGTTAGTTTAACATTTTTATTCTACCTCCACCAAACCCCAACCATTGGCACACAAGAACAGGTCTGACAGGCCAAGATTGAAAGCAGAGGGTTTCCAGTAACCATCAGCAGTATCTCATTAACATAATGTACTTCAAATAAAGAAGCACTGATGAATGTGAAATATGGTTGCAAACAAGGATGCACAGTTAAAAGGTAGTCAAACAACATATATATTTAACCAATGGTAATTCCTTGGATAACTTTAAGCCTATTATGACATTACAATTATTAAAACCGTAATATTATTAATACTTTATCTAACAATTTCTAAAGTAGCCTGTCTTGCTCTTGATATATTTATAATGTTTCACTTATTACCAGGCTCTGGGTAAAGGCATACCTCCAGACAGTGTCCAAGCAATACCACAATGTATTCATGGAGGATGTCAACTTATTCAACATTGTTCAATCATGAGGTGATAGTTTGGCATAGTTATGGAAGGAAATATCCACTGCATTCAGGCCAAATAAGCTTTTAATGTTTTCAGGCCATACAGTAAAGAGGTTTCAGATCGAGCTCTTACTTTCTAAGAACAGTAACTGCACCATAAAGGGACGTATGCTATTTGTATATCTCAAATAAAACTGATAATAGCTCGTAAAATCCGGCTGACCGTGTTTTATGACAGTGTTTGCTTTTCTGGAGTTAAACAGGGTCCAACATAAAATCCTGATGTCTGATGACCTGATTACCTAAAGCAAGCAAAAAAAAATGCTTTTAAGGTAAAACTGGAATAGCTAAATAAAAGTACATATTTCATTGTGATGCTACTGAAAAAAAGAATAACAGGATCAATCTACTGGTGAGTTTACAAATACTTCATGACAATTCAGTAATCGCCTACGGCGGCATTATTGTAAGGGAGAATTTGCAAAGCACTTGAACGCAACACAGCAACCTGGCTGCACCTGCTTCTCAGGCTGCTTTCACCGTCGCACCTGATCTTCCAGTAAAAGCAGTCAAACAATACGGTGCATTCACAACTGTCAACTTAAGCAATATCAGATCACTTGTTTTAACTATAAGCGTGGAAAAAAATAAAGACAAAAGTGGAGTTTTGTCGAATAAAACTCGGAATTTACGATACACCTGTTTTGTAATTGCTCGCCTGTGTCGGCCTTACCTTGTGGTTTGAAAGTTGCCCAGTAGATGTGGAGGAGTGAAACTGTGGAAGATGTTATATAAATTTAAAGTTTCAGAGAGGTCAAATGTGAGGGAAAATGGCAGTTAAGTAAAATGGGTCCCCGGGTATCGAAGACGGGCAGAGGGAACATTTGACTCCCAGTCCCTCTCTCAGGGGCGGGGCTAGCGCGGTTTCAAGATGGAGAGTGAACCTGTGGTTGGTGGAGTGAGGCACAAAGAGGGTGGAGTGGGGAGTATCGGCCCACACAGGTGACTGAGAAACAGGTGACTGTATCTGTGTTGATACTCTCAACACTTTGGATGATGTAGTTCATGGGCCGTAGGTTAGTGAGTTTTGATAAAGGAGACCATCAGGGCCAGCTTTCTTTCCTCTGGCTGACATCATTTTTGTTAGATTAAATATATTATTGATCAGTTGTGATTCGATTACAGAAAGATATTGCCTTTGAAGGCGAGATAAAACTTGAACTGTTATGTGAAATGTTGATTTATTAGTGAGCTGTGCTGTAGTTGTATTAGGCAGGCTAGGTATTATCAATGTACAATTTTTCTAATAAGGTATTTTTAAATGGTTTGTAAATTGTAGTATGTATTGTATTTTGCATTCATTGATTGTTAAATTGCTTCATTGGTCCAAGGAACACAATCCAAAGATATCATTTTTTCCTAAAGCAGCATAGAGATATTTAGATTTATGTAAAACCGGAGAAAAAAAAACGCAGTATGAAGACAATCCGTTAACAATAATATACAATTGAGAAAACAACATATCTAAAAATATAGGAGACAGGAACCAGAGAATATATGCAATATTTGTTTGATAAATGACTTAAAAAATGTATCAAAAAATAAACTAACTTTTAGTTTGAATACTTGTTTCAGCTCTAATCATTTAAAAGTTATTGTTATTTGGTTAATAAACCATAAACCATTATTTTTATATCAGATAGTAGATAATGACTTCCCCAGTTGTACATGGTGTCAATAAATAGATTTATGTTCAAGTAAATGGTAAACGCCCTAACCACTCCACCCACACAGGGAATTTTCACAACCTAGCTAAAGAAAAGTGATTGCATTTTAATGCAATGTAAACTATCTATATAGTCAAGCATAAGTATATATTATTTTATAGACAAATAGATCTATCTCACTGTATACACAGATCTGTGTGTGTGTGTGTGTGTGTGTGTGTGTGTGTGTGTGTGTGTGTGTGTGTGTGTGTGTGTGTGTGTGTGTGTGTGTGTGTGTGTGTGTGTACAACAGAGGTGAGGGATCACACTATATGATCACGTTCACCTTCAACATCATGAACCAACCCCCCCCCTCTGCATTGTATGTGCGACAGGGCATGATCCTATTGTGTCATTTATATAGGTTGACAAAAATGCCATTAGTATAGTATTAAATAGGGTACCAGCTTATGATTTTGAAGATTGTGTTTTAGATAGCTTAGTCTTGATTGATCCACCAACTCATTCATTTTCATTCGATACAGCACATTACGCATGATACGCCCTCCTGAACTGTAGAAGTGGAGGAAAGCTGTTGTGTCACAGTTTACCTGGAGGGAAAGTTTTCTCCATGCAGCCAATAAGTCAGGAGAGGACAGATGCTTATCAGGCAGAAAAGAGGCAGAGATAAAGGATTTAGGTATTGAGGTCTTTGTAATAATGCTGACAAATGGACTTCACACTGTCACACTTCACTGACTGTCACACAAGCAGGTAGGTCTGTTTACATGTTAAACACACACAAAACAAATGGAGGGAATGTACATCATTTTGGAGGGTGAGGGTTAGAAAGCATAGCCATGGTGTGTGTACTTAGAGACAAGTGGATGTTTCTTCTCCAACAGTGATCCATTTGTTTTGCATCAGCTCTCCAAAAACACACACACACACACACACACACACACACACACACACACACACACACACACACACACACACACACACACACACACACACACACACACACACACACACACACACACACACACACACACACACACACACACACACACACACACACACACACACACACACACATTGATGCTGTTAATCTCTTGCGATACATGCACTGCCCTCGGCATCTCATTTCCTCAGCTATGCCCTGACTCATCACAATATGCCACTCTGCTGTTGGCTATTGCCCACTTCGCCCTCCCCTCCAAAAGGGTCTGTATGTAGGATTGCAGTTTATTCAACAGTTAACTCGTGTTTTGTCTGTTCACTTTTTTGTATCTCTCTCACCATGTGTCCCTTTCCCACTTTGCCAACATACCACATTTCTCTCTGTTTCACTCTCTCTTTTCTACCGCATCATTCTCATCCTCTTTCTCACCTCCCCCTCCCCCTCTGTACTGCCCCCTTCCCTTTCTCCCCCTCCCTCCCTTTCTCCCTGTACCCAGATATCAGGTGCGTTACCTGAGCTCCATATCAATAGTTAATCACCCTGGGACACCCAATCTACAGAGCATGACAGAACTCTCCCGTGGAGAGTTGCGGTGGTCATGGTGTGTGTCATTGTGTTACTGTGTGTGTGACAAGACAGCGGAGAAAGTGGGGGTGCTAAGACTTGCATATTTCGACAGTATGGACAAAGAGAGATAGAGGAAAGAAAAATGGGCAAAGATGAGGCAGCACAGGGACTATACATTGTGCAGGACTCTGCAATAAAATTGACACACAATGCAAATGTTCTGATGTATGCCTTAGTTCCGGGGAAACTGCTAATTCATCATGAACTTACTAATTAAATAAATAGTCTCTGCCATTATAAAGTTGCTGATTAAAAAACTGAATTAGACTGGGAATGTGAAGCATTGGAATAAACACAAAAATAAAATATATACATACAAAATACATAAAAACAATATAACAAAATAGAATATTGGAGAATACAGTGTCAATACATTTAAATGATTTTGTATTGTGTGCACTCAATTTGTGAGGGCTCTGGTCCAGACATGTTCTGTTATGCTCCCTAGTGTACAAACTATGGTATTACATGTGAAGTAACACAAAGTCAGCTCCTAACCATCAACTTGTATACATTTCATAGATGTCATTTTTAGCATTTAAAAAAAGCCTTTATTTTTCTCTTATTTGCAGCACTGCTGATGAAATGTGATCAGCGTATGCAGTTTTCTGAGAAGAGATTCCAAGGTTATTGGATATTGGGCTGAATACATATATTACTTACTAACCCTCTACCAGATAATTAATTTATAAGATAGCTCCAACAGCAGTTATAAAAAATGCATATGTTCTGTTTACATGGAATGGTAAAGTCAAAATATACATCAAACACTAGAATACCTAAAATCAAAATGTTGTTCAAGGGGCTTGAAATATATATATAGCATATGACTCCCACCATCCTCAAACCATCTGGTAAAGAAAAACTCCCTGGAAGAACACTTATACAGAAAAACAGCAACCTTGGAAAGATTTTTTGCTTAAACAAATAAATGACGAATATATAAATAAATATATAAATAAAAAAATAAAAATTGAAGCCACTAATATAAGGTGAGCTGTGTGAAATACATACCTAAGTAAAGGAACTGTACAAAACTTGCAGTTGCCAGTTTATTAGATACAGCGAGGTCACACTAATGCAGTCCAACCGTCCTGCCTTAAGGTTTTAATGTGCAGTCTTTATTCCACTGTTTAGTTAGCCGTTCATTAAACTGTATGAACATTTTGGAGGCTGCAGTTGGCTGAATTGTTTTGCGTCATAATCAGATTTGATTGTATCCTTGGTGATATAACTTGGTTGGGAATAATATTTGCCCGTTGTATTAGAGTGAATTTAACAAACCACTAAATGTAACGTTTACAAACCGAGTGAGTGCCAGGAAAAACACTTTTTTATTAGAGAGTTAGTCATAGTAAAGAAGGAAAATACATTCTGTCAGAAGGCGTACTTGTGATAAGATATAGAACTATTCGTTTTCTCTCACTGAAGGCAAGGAATGAATGATCTGTTCTGCATGGAATTGTTTCTCAGTAAAGTTGCCAGAAGTCTGCAGTAGTCAGATCTGTCTGAAGTGATGACCTGGTCAGCGCAGGGAAAGAACAGCCAAGCGTTTGGTGGCAGCAGAATATTAATAAACTGGTTTATGTGTAGATGCTTGAAAACAGTCTGGAGTTCTGTCTGGCCAGACAACATTTTACAAGTGCTCTGACATGCACAGCTGACCACTCTTGGAGTAGAAGAGGTTGACATATGGGAGAAACTGGGAGCAGAATTGGCATTTGAAGGAGTAGCTGGTTGACATGTTTGAGGATAAGGGAAGGTGGTAGAGTTATGCAGAGAGAGAGAACGACTTCCTTTTTCTATTTGAAAGGTTCAAGTTGATTCTTAATAAAGGTGTTTCTGATCCATTGGATGTGAGGTGTAAACATGAAGGGAGGCGTGTGGCACAGTGGATAGAGCCTTGGTGTTGGGATCAGGGGAGCACAGGTTCAAACCGCACTGCAGTCAGCATGTCGTTGTGTCCCTGGGCAAGACACTTCACCCCAAATTGCTCCTGTGGGGATTGCCCACAGTATTGAGTATGTAAGTCATTTTGGATAAAAGCGTCTAACAAGTTACACGATGCAGGATCAGGTTTGAGTTGCAGAGATGCTTCTGTGAGAGTTAATTTAGTATATAAGGAAGAAGGATTTTCTCATCTTACCTCACATTATTCACTTCATTAAAAGGAACTCTCAAAAGAGTCTCACATGTGTCCCGTAGTCCAGCATTTTCATGGGGAATAAAATGTATTATTCACAAAAACACAATGAATCCTGGAATTGGAACATATCATTCCTAGGATGTAAAACTATTTCTGAAACTGAATACACAGCATGTTTTGTAAAATTGTTCACACATGAATTTCTCCAATTAAAGTCCTCAACACTATCTGAGACGACAAACATTGCTTCCTTTGAATAAATCAGCAGCCTCGATAAACTCATTTTTCACGAGACCTGACATCTGTAAGAAAACAGTTCTGGAAGTGAGATAATAGAGATAATGGTACATGCTTCACAGTTAAAATCGAGTCTAAGACTTGGTGGATAATACCATTCTTACATGGCTAAGAATGCATTCTGCTAACCTTCTTTGGGTTTTAAAGTTATTTTGTTTTATAGATGTAAAAAGGAAATAGTTGTTGCTGTCTTGTACAGATTATTCTTGCAAGTATATGCAAAGAGATTTGATGAATTATTGAAGGGGGAGCTGTAATGCAAATATTTTAATCTTTTTCAGATGAGTGTCCAATGTGAATTTTACACTCTCAGTATTTCACCAGCCATAAGTTATCAATGTGCATCGAGTAAGCAGCAGTAATTAGGTGCAGTTGTAATGAAATCCATTACAACAACCAGTGATAACGCTTTGTCAATCCGATGATAGTTTTTTCCAATATCAGTGAAATATTTTTGTTTTAACTCAGTGGTCATTTTCCAATGTATTTTTACAGTTTTAGCATAAGATCATATTGAGAAGTTTATCATAATTCTTTGGCAAAACAGAAGAAACATATTTTAACATATACTACAGTACACTAACACAAGTGCTCAAAAATAGTAATTTGTTGTTGTATTTGTTATTTGTTTGTGCTAATATACTGCTTAATGAGTGTATGCAAATCAGGTTTGTCCAATAATGAATTCATTGTTGGTTAAACAACTCTTTGTATGGATTAATTTGATTTGGAGCCCAACTTTACATTGTGCAATAAAATCGTCCTGTTTCAGCTTCACAATAAAAGTGCTGTTCTTTTCTGTTTGGTGTAATGTGCAATGATCACCACAAGGGGGAGAACCATCACCATAACCAATACATATACAGTATGTTGTTATCATTACATTCATAATATTCTAGGGACTACGTGAGGAAATTCTCATCTGCATACTTTTTACCACTCTTTTCTTAATTGTATGCATGTTTATTTCCTGATCACAAATCAAAAAGGCTCTGTGTGTATTAACCACCTGAACATGTTACATGTGACTCTGGCTCGCCCAGCTGCAGATCAAAGACATCCTGTTGATCATTTAACTGGAGAATTGTGACTGTAGATACATATCCAATGGGGAGGGCAAACTGATGCAATAATAAGTAAATGCTAACTAATATAAAATGTACAACTGGGTGCATTTACAAAAGTCATGTAGGTATCATACCACTTTAGAAAGGCAGCTACATTACTCTCTATTTCTAAATCATAATGAAAGTGGCTTTTTGGGTTGCAGAAAGACAGGGTCACCTTGTCAAATTTCAATGGGAGTAATTTAAATGTGACTAACAGGGAGGAGTCTAGGGTCAGAACATCCATCCATTTTCTCCATCGCTCATCCTGCATTGTCTCCCATACCCTCTAAATCTCTCCCTCGTTCTCTCTTCCTTTTTTGTTTCTTTTCCTCTCATACGCTTGCTTGCTGACTCTCAGCGATGGCCATTTTGTTTCTGCCGGCCTTATCTCATGTTTGCAGTTTCCCTCTCTGTCATTACTTTGCTATTAGTTTTTCATCCTGGGGCTAAAACACAGGACTCACACTGACCTCGTAGTCACAGCTATGCTCCAAAACGTCTGCTTTGCAAGATAACACACAACCCACACCTCCCCTCTCTCTCTCTATCTCTCTCAAACACACATATATGTACAGCATGTTCAAAATAAATCTAGTCACATACACCTACATATCAATGTGTACACACCTACACATACTAAGCACCAGAGGAAAATTCTCTTCACACACATTGTTTTTTTCCACTTTGCTAAAACGGCATAAAGCAGTTACTAAAAATGGGGTGAATCTAACCAACCCCAGAATGTTTCATTTCACTAAAGAACAGTAATTGCAAGAAGTCGAGGAACACCTGAGTCTCTCTATTTCAGTACCTCTCATTTCACATGATGGAAAAAGGCAGAGGCGGCAAGGGACAGGGAGATTATTATTATGATACCAATTATTTACAACGTTGTAATTTAATCTCCCGCAATACTGTTTGATTGACACTCATATCATTAAAGTATATTAAACCGATCTACATTGAATGAGGGCAAGAGGGGGAAAGTTTTTCTTCAAGACCAAGTGTTTGTGGAAACCTTTTCTGCAATATCTACCTCTAGTCTGGTACTGCTTTTCAGGGACGAAGCCCCTTAATTCCAATTGGGGAAATCTTAATGCATTGACATACAGTGCCCAAGGACCCTTTTTTCTTAAAGGAAGTTTTAATATGTCATAGTAGAAAACACATATATTTTTTGAAACGCCTAAATAATGGTTGAATGAATTGCATTTAGCTGCTCCAGTAGACCTCTTTCATGGCAGACCCCTTTGACATGCCAAGCAAAAAAAGAACAGGTATAATTAATAACATAAACGGTGGCTGTTCAGTTCAGCCAGTTTTAGGGCTTGCTATTTGCTGTCTCCTTGGAGTATACTAATACTTTATATGTCTTTATTGAACAAGGACCAATGCGTTAAATACAAAATGACTGCTATGCAAAAGGTCTGTTTCAGTGTCGTGGTAATGTAAAAACTTGTGTGTCTCAACTGAACAGACACCTTATTGGGATGAACAGCAATACTTCAATCTTAATGTCAAACCTTCCTGATGCTCTTGCGGCTGAATGGAAGTACATGTCTGTAGCCAGGTTTGAAACTCATGTGGAAAATGTTCCCTGAAAAGTAGAGGTTTGTATAGTGACATAGGGCCAATTGATGTGGAAAGAGGTGTTGAACAATATAAAGTGTCATCATAATGTAAGCCATATGTTAATATATATTCTTGTATGGTATAGTAGAGAGTGGCACTGACTTAGTAAACTGCGATGATGAGGTGCACAGTGAGCTATTCCGTTAAGTCTTTCAAAATTCAGCCTGATGAATAAATTATTTCGTTATACACTCACCCTAATTCTCTCGTGATGGATTTTAAACTCCCTTTCACCCCAAACCCCCTCGCCTCACCTCCCTATTTTTTCTAATTTCTTCCCCCACACTGTCTTAGTGAGCAGGTGCACAGTGACAGAGTCACTGGGCTGTGAAATCTCAGCTCCTTGAATCACGCTCCATGCCTCTCCCCTCCTAATACACACACACACACACACACACACACACACACACACGCACACGCACACGCACACGCACACGCACACACACACACACACACACACACACACACACACACACACACACACACACACACACAAACACAAAGGCAGACTTTTTGTCCTATTTTTCTTAAACTCCTTCCTTTCTCCATCTCTTCTCTCTCATCTTTTCTCTCTGCTCTTGTAGAGATTAAGTCAACATTGTGTGATTCTGGATTTACTCAAAGCAGAGAAAAAAGAAACAAAAAATCTAATTACAGTGGAATGAAAAATCTATAAAGAGTTTCATTAGGCAACAACAGAAGTCTGTGTGGGCATGCTTTGCGGATTTGTGTGTGTGTGTGCATGAGCACTCTGTGTGTCTCTCCTGCATATGTCTCTGACCACATCTACATCTTTAATGTCTGTGACTGAATAATGTATGAACCCCTGGGCTGGAAGACACACACATATACACAAAACACCTCTTTTACTTCATCCATCTGCAGAAATGTCATGAAGTACAAGTTAGCAGAGCTATAAAAGAATGCCACGTCATCTGCAGTCCTGTACACCGCCGTCTACACAACTATCTTTCCATAGCTGATCACCTTGTGTTGTTTTGAGAGAACAGTGTAAAATAAGATCTGTGTCTCCAACCACAACGGTGTCTCTCTACCACCAATTTCCTGTTTACATGTTGCACACTTCCTGCTGGAGGGAACATAGAACTAACAACAATTTTTTTGTAATTGTCTTCACCTTTTGTGTGCCTATGCAGTTCACCAGTTTGCACCTAAGTTGCACTCCCCCCCATGATACACTCTTGTGCATCACTTTTATGCAGTCATGCATGCTTCATAGTTCTAATTTGACTTTCAAATATCTGAACCCTGTCATCTTTTCCACATGCCCACACACACACTTTTTCCTCTGCCTCTTCTGAAGATGAAGATGTGAAGCTGAGGTCAAGGTTGGTTTCTACAGCAACTGTGCATAATAATGCCATGACCCATCTGACCATCAGGCTTCTCTCTGAAGAGCCTCAAATAATATTAATTCTCTCTAACTTGCTCCCCCTCTCCATGTTTGCAAGATTTATGCTGTTTTATTTCAACAGCATGCACCATTTTCTTCTCTGTCCATTGCTTTAGCTTGATCAACTACAATTTCAAATAGGAGAACAAAAACAGAAGAAACTGAGTTTACAATCATCGCAGTGAATGCAGATACTTGAAGGCTCACTGAACAGTTTGACAACTAGAAAATAATGTGACTCACGTGGCTTTACAGTCACCAGATTTCAATGTAGTTTAACATATTTTGATGATATTGACCTGACGTGTTGGACAGCGCTCCAACACCAGATAACTTTTGAAAGAAATTATTAATTCCTCAAGTAGAGTTCAGAAACTTGTAGAATAACAAAACATATTAAAGAGGATCTGATACCTCTCGATGGCCTGACACTTTTTATTTTTTTCCGTTAATTGTTGTTGTCTGTCTATCTATCCTCATGTTGTCAGCAGTTGCTGTGGCATCCTGTTGTGGTCTAACACCACAGCAGCAACTACACATTTCCCTCCTTGAAACACCTTCAATAACACATAACCACTGTGAGCAAGCAAATTGGGCTTTGCAATACCTAAAGGGTGGTTCTATATGTAGACTATCTTCACAAATCTTACAGAGTGAGCCATTTAGGTGCATTTATTATGAAGACTGTCTCATCGTGTGGCATCATTTTACAGTCCTGAGCTAACCTCTGCCAGGAATGTGAGCAGAACTCTCTCATGAATCACTACTGTAAAAACAAGCTGGAGCGGCTCCCATGTGATGGCACAGAGGAGAAACATGGGAGAAGTAAAGGGCATAAACACTACAGTAGGCTAATTATTTTAGGAAACAACCCTTTAATTGTATTTTAAGTTATATAATAGTTAAGATATAAATAGTTATATACCGTATCATTTTGTGTTAGTTTGTCTATTGTTCATGCCATCAGTGAAACACTACAACCTTCTATATGTGTCTTCTAAACCTTATCATAAGATTGGCTAATGTTTTTTTCATAGGTCGTAATCAGTGGAAGACACTCTTGCGGTGGCCCACAGTGAGCCATCATGACCGTTTCCTCCGCACTGAGGAGAGGCAGAGCTGAAAAGAGGGACAGAGCGAAGGGGCCTCGCACGGTGCCATGCGCGTTCCCGTTTCTGCTGCGCACACACAGCCGATGCAGAGAGAGAGAGAGAGAGAGAGAGAGAGAGAGAGAGAGAGAGAGAGAGAGAGAGAGAGAGAGAGAGATAGAGAGCTGTTATTACTAGTGACAGAAAACGGCAGCGAGCACATACAGTCTGGAAAGCAGCTGATGCGACAAGGTAGGAGAACGAACACCTCTGCATCATATTATTATCTGTTGACGTTCATCGCTGGTGTGATGGACATCAAACTGCCTCTGTTTTTAACGCGATTGCGGTGTCCTCCAGCCTGATCGGATGTCCTCTCTCCGTGCTGTTGTTGTGTTTCCGCAGATGCTGTGCGTCGCCTTGCTGTGTGTGTGCGCCGTCGCCTTCGAACACGTCTCCGCTCGCTCCGACAGCGGCAATTTTTTGGATGATAAGTGGCTCGCCGGAAGATGGGATAAATTCAGAGATGTAAGTCATATTCCCGGCTTATATCATTAGCGCCGTTTCCCTCCTCATTATCTAATTTACAGCCCCCCCACACCCCCCTTTTCTCCCTCATTGGTTTGTGATCATGCGCTGCTCGTTTTCTAGTTGTGTCCAAGCGACGCGTCACGGGGCCCGTTTGTGTTGTGTGTCACAAGTGCATGACTCGTGCCACCGAGACAGTAAATACACTAGCGATACTGGGATGATCGTTGCCCGTGAGTGTGTTTTTCTCGATTGCAGCTCTTTGCTTTGCAGAGGTAGTCGAGGCCTCTGTGAAACACAAGTGCACATAGCTAGCTGGCCGAGAGGCACCTTAGAGTCCCCGAAAAAAAGGGCCTAATTATGGGCAGGTATGATCGAGGGAGTCCACAGCAATGAGGCCTCAAGGAGCTTTTTAGATGACACTGATTAACACCTGCCAAAGGGATAGGCTAGTGGCAAAAACAGAGTGAGATAAAATAGTGACACTCCCCCTTCTCCAAAATGCTAGCGTGTGTCGCCAGATAAGACAGTCCCGCATGTGTGTCCAAGTACTAAACATTATCCAGGTTGTTCATTCAGTGGCAGTTGATATTAGTTTTCATTTTTTAGATTTTATTTCAAAATACAGAGCGACTGGAGTGATTGTTCAAAACTGGATGGAGCATTGTATGCTTGCCATACGATGTTGTTATTCAAGTGTGGGCTTTTGTGGCTTTTTAATTACATTTGTATTGCATTTATATGTATGTTCCCATAAAATACAAAACCTAAAATATTTGACTATAGTGGAATGAATTGTAAATTCTTTGCAGGCTACAATGAGTTTGTTAACAGTGTTTTTAAAATAGTGTGTTGGTTTTTCCTTAGAAGGCCAGCTGTGTTTTATTTTGGGTTTGATATAATGATATTTTTTTAGCATGTTTAATGTGCAGTAGTTATAGACGCCTGTCCTTGGACTAATTCAAATATTTCAAATAAAGTCCTAGATCTCCACTGACTAGGACCACCCCTGGCCAGCTTAGAATAACTGCATTCATGATGTTCACATGTACATTATATCCACTGGGCATCAATCCTTTAGTGAAGATACATAATTTTTACTGTAGCGAGACACATTTATACACTATAATACATCAGATTTAGATTATGGATAAAATACTGTGAAAATCACTACTTTTATTTGAAAATGAATCTCTCAAATCACAGAAATCGGTAAAATGCAAGGGAAAAAAGTCTGATTGTGCCTTCCAGTATTACAACGTAATTAAGCTTTTCAGGTGGAGTATTTGTTAGAAAGATATCTTGCCTCTAACCACAGATTACTGGGTCGACACCAGCAGACATGATTTGTACATGCTTGCACTTGCACTCATTCTCACAAAAACACTTTAAGCTTAAAATTAAGCATGTATGCACAAACTGTTAATGCACCCAAACATACATTATAATAAACAGGCTTTTTGCTCAAGAGCTATGGTAAAAAAATAACATGGTCAACGCATTGCAAACTAGCTTTCCGGGTTTTCAGAGAGGTAGACGAAAGCAAGGGCAAACTTGTTTTCAATTTACATTACATGTCATTTGTTAGACGCTTCAAAGTGACTCACATACATACAGTATTGTGGACAATCCCCACAGGAGCAATTTGGGGTGAAGTGTCTTGCCCAGGGACACAACGACATGCTGACTGCAGTGGGACTCGAACTTGCTACCCCCTGATTCAAAGTTCAGCACTCTATCCACTGAGCCACAGCCGCCTTTAAATGATAGGAGTAGGTCTACATGTTCATGTTTTGAACATGTAACATGTATTTTAACCCGCACTTTTCAATGCCCATCTCAATTACTGTAAGCGTGTGAACCCAGGGGCTCAGGTGGTCCCATGTCACTCACCACAGGTCCAACTACTGATAAGGATTTTGGATTATGCAAATAGGGTTTCATGATTGGCCATTTGCTGTGCTATTTACTGTTAGATGAGTTTAACTCTTTGAGAAGCATACTGTGTGTGTGTGTGTGTGTGTGTGTGTGTGTGTGTGTGTGTGTGTGTGTGTGTGTGTGTGTGTATGTGTGTGTGTGTCTGTCTGTCTGTCTGTCTGTCTGTCTGTCTGTCTGTCTGTCTGTCTGTCTGTCTGTCTGTCTGTCTGTCTGTCTGTCTGTCTGTCTGTCTGTCTGTGTGTGTGTGTGTGTGTGTGTGTGTCTGGCAACGAGTGGATAGTTAACTCATTTAGAACAGAACAATAACTACAGATAGAAAGATACCTGAAAAGGAGGTATACAGGGTAATGAGAGTGGAAAGAAAAGACGACAGAGAGAAGAGTGGACTGAAGGCTGTGTGTGAATTCACAACTGTGTTTTAACCTTGAGGCTCAGGCATTAGAGATAGAGGTGTCATTTCCTGTCTTAGTGCTGTGTCCCAGGTTCTATGTGTGTGACTGTGTGTTTCTACATTCTTTCACAGAGGAAATTATTGTACACACAGTCATTCAACTGAATAACTGAAGAAGCAGTGACAGATAATCTTGGGAAACTTACTAAGCTTTTCTCTTTGTATTTGTGTTGCATGTGAACATGTGGAAAGCAGCTGATGTTCACAGTGTTAAAAATATCATAGCCCCTGTACAAACATATACCCATATATAAACTAAACAGTGCTTTGCTCGAGATGGTGGTGAATATGTAGAACGTGCAAAATGTACTTCTGAGATACATATCCTACTAAAAAAAGTGTATGAAAAAACGTAGATTGCCTGATTGCATCTACAATATCAACTTTTTAACAACTGGAGCTTGTACACCTACCCTTTTAAAGATATTTCTGTTTGGTGTTTAACCATGCTAACCCTCAGGTTCAGCCCAACTGCTGCATAGCTAATTAGCAATTGACAAAGCTAACATAAGCTTGCTACATAAAACCCCTAAGTGCTGATTTAAAGATGTTATTTAATATGATTTACACATCATGACATGACAGTTGACTGAAAAGATGTAAAACAGGGCATTTTTTTACATTATTTTTACATTTCATCTAAAACTAAACAGATATTTTCCTCTCACTGTGAACTGTGAAATGATTAATCCTGAAACATATTGTTCTATGTATGCACACTGTATATAACTAAAACAAACGCACACCTATTTTTGGAAGTTTTGTTGCAGCTTGTGATGTTGCAGCTACTTCCTGTTTACAATGTTGAATGGCTTTGATTGAGCAGAGCTACAAATGTCACCTTTAGCAACACATTATAAGAATGTCATTGCATTTAAATGTTG
This sequence comes from Notothenia rossii, assembly GCF_949606895.1. Classification (NCBI taxonomy): domain Eukaryota; kingdom Metazoa; phylum Chordata; class Actinopteri; order Perciformes; family Nototheniidae; genus Notothenia; species Notothenia rossii. The sequence goes on along the minus strand of NC_136912.1, from coordinate 23,464,442 downwards.
TAACGCAACTGACGTTAATCACAAGTTTGAAGTTTGCGAGTATTAAGGAACGATTTTACACACAAACTAAGTAATGGTTTTACAAACAGATGTTTCTGTCTCCCAGAAATGCAGGAACCCCTCCAACACAGCTATATTCTTTTTAACTCATGCACTGGTATTCTAGGCAACACTTTTCTCTACTGTGATTTACATTTTACATGTTAGGCATGTACTTTGTACTTTAGCTTTCATCTTTCACCGAGAGTCATAAGTAGGTCTCCTGCTAAGTGCACTAGATAGGATCTTGGCCACTGATTTACTGTACGTCCTGTTAGGATGGTTGGAGAGCCTGGGGCCTTTTTTGCAGCTCTGGTGCCATCTCAGAATTTTTAGACTTTCTGCTCAGCTTTTATGGACTTTAGCCATCCTACAGCCACTGCCTGAGTCAGGAGATAAGCTGAGGAGAAAGATAGGTTTTATAATGTAAGAAATGAAGGAAATAACAAAATATAGGACATGTGATGAAGAGCATGACGCTAAATTGCAGTTTAGGAGGAAATTGTTTGGACCAGCTTAATTAGATCAGAATACTCCTTTTCATCATCATCCTCTCCTGCCCTCTCTTCTTCTGTCCTCTCCTCTCGTCTCTCTTTGTGTGTTTTACTGTGCACGGATGTCCTGTGTAGTTTGTGTTTTGGAGGGAAGGTACAGAGCTTGAGGCCTTTTCCACTTCAAAGCACCTCAGTGCGTATTCATGTGTGTTTGTGCGTGCATGCATGCGACAAGCTTGAGCAAGACAAGCAGAGCCAGTACAGTGAAAAAATGCACATATTTCTCCTGTTGGACGTTAGCGGGAGGCAGCAAGGATCCAATGAAGCCACTAGGACACAATTAATGGGGAGGATTTGTGAAAATCTGATGTAAATGTAAATAAAGTTTGGCAACACTTTATCTTGATAGCAGTATTAGTTTGCACACAAGCACATTAGGATGTTTGCCAACAGAGATAACAAACACACAGTATTGTGTCTGGGTGTTTGTGCACATGAGGAAAAAACGGTCGAAACTGCAAGGAGAGAGAGCAGGTGGAAAGAGATGGAAAGATAAATTGAAAAGTTGCTATTTTTAGCACACACTCAGGAGGCCATTAGACCTATTGTTGAATTTGAGGTTTTCTGTGGGTTATTGGAAAGTGGGTGGCTGGTTGCATGTGCAGTGGAGTGCATGCATCCAGTTATTTGATGCTTTGTAGTGCTGACACATTCTGGCACTACAGTCAAGTTTATTTTCTGAGTAAGCATGTATATGTATGTGCATAGGTGTATTTGCGTGTGTGTGTGTGCGCTTGCGTGCGTCAGTTGATTCCATTAAGGAATCAGACCGCAAGCACTATTGTTGTCTTGACTGGTCCAGAGGGCCCGGCTTCTTATAATGCAATGTTCTCATTATTCAGTTTCAATGGTCAGCAGTGCCAGAGGGAAACAGAAACAAAAGTACCTTTCTATTAGGCTTTATCTTTGCTAATCTTTCTGTATGCATGTTTTCTTTATATTAAGATGTACTCTGCGTAATTCTAAATAGAAAAACAGACAGAGCCAATGGCCACTGTTGAACTCTTTCGTAACAGGGACCATTTTATAAGGTGGAAAGTCGAGAGGTAGAAGTGATACAGATGCGAGGCCATAGTGGAGATACAGAGGGTCAGAATGTGGCAGCAATGACGGACGAGAGGGATAACTTAATTAGAGCTGAGAAAAAGCCAGAGTTGACCCTCACCTTATAGAGTGCAAGGAAGTGAGACAGACAGAGACTCTCTGACTCAGTGAGTGTTCTGCTTTTTCAAAAAATAACTAACCTTATGGCAAACTGTGTCAAAGTATAAGGGTTTGGGCCAGACATGCTCTCAACATACAGACACATACTGTAGATGTCTTAATATTCAGGCCTCATTTCTGACCACAGTAACCAGTCTAGGCCTGCTGTATGTGATTAAGCCTACTGTGTAATATTCATCATTTCCAATGTGGCAGCACGTATTGATAGAACAATGTATAAATTGTATTGATTATAAATCCTGCAGAATTAATGGCAATGATATACTTAAAAATAAAAGACAGCGTCAATATTATATATAATGAAGGTCAGTAACTCTGTCATTGCCTCTATGGGTGAAATTAAAGGAAACATACTGCACATTACTGAAACTGCCTCTCGGTCCAAGAGAACATATTGTACCTGTTAACAAAACTGAACTGAAAACCTGCAGGAAGTTAACAACCACATTTCACCCAGCCCTGAAAAAAATACATGATGCGTTACTAATATGTCAAACCAGAAACAAAGCATGCGCTCCAATATTAAGTAGTAGAGTATATCACACTTTACTGGAACTTTAAAAAAAAAGATTACACATTACACACCAATTCACTCAACTCCACTCAGACCCTTTAACTACTGTAGTGCAGCTGGTATTACAAATGCAATTGTTGTGCAGGCCAATAGTGTCTTATACAGGAGTAGGTCAATCTTTTTTTTTTTTTTGCATTTTTAAAGCTGAAATAAGGGGAATTTTCACTGTTCCTCACTTTCTTACAGCATCATAATTGATCACTGTCTATACTTTACTATTGCATCACTCATCTCTCACTGCTGTTGAGGAGCAAGGTGTGAATTTGACTCTTTACTGTTATTGAATTGGAAACGTCCTGCTGAAGATTTGCACAACATTGAATGTACAAATGTACAATAGAGGGCTTTACTGTGTGGATAACACACACGTCTCATCTTGGCCACAATGTGGAATTTATGCTGATAAGATGTTATTTTTCTCGCCTCTTTCCCTCCCTTCCTATTTGTTCTGGCATATAGAATTTAATGAGTCACACACACACACACACACACACACACACACACACACACACACACACACACACACACACACACACGCACACGCGCACACACACACACACACACACACACACACACACACACACACACACACACACACACACACACACACAGAACATGCCGGAGATTGAGAGTAAACCAGTGAATGAGATCTAAGGACTGATTTAAAAAGGCACACGGCTCACTATTTCTTAACATCGTTTCATTTGCCTCATGAACCAGAAGCCCCTGGGTGTGTCTCATGCTTGTCCTATTAAAAGCAGGCAAATCATTCACCTTCATGCAATCCTTATTTAGACTGTTGAAACTCATCCACTGGCAACAGATTGAACCGTTTGACTTCACTGTGTCCAACAAGGTTTTAAAAAACACTTTACTTTTAAAACATTATGGGAAAGGAAACGCAATTTATGTGGGAAATAACAATTTGAATATGATTATTTTTCTATAATTTGACAATGCAGTATTTTAAGTATAGAGAAGAAAAAAAAACTATTGATTACATTTGCTTTATTATTGGACTTTTATATTTAAGGTCAATTGTGTATTTGCAATGTCAGTGGCCTCATTTACAACTTCATCGATTACAAAATGTGACAAAAGGTTTGCTTTGATGTCACTGAAGACTCAATCCGATGCATATTCAACAATGCTAAATCTATATTCATGTTTTTCTGCTGTGTAATGTAATGCTAATCTTACTGGCTTATCATTATTTAGATTGCCCCAATTTCATTTTATGAAATGTTCTTGCTTCCCTTATCTTTAAATAGCTCAAAACATTTATGTTCTTTCTCAAAGCTTTTCATAATCAGTTAATTGAAAACCAAAATATTCAAGTTTAATATTCCTTTCACATTTTTAAACAGCTCTGCCAGTTTTGTTGATGTGATGTTCTGACTTCATTGTATGTGTATATGGTATAACAAATGTGCATGAGTTGATATTAAGGAAATTATGTGCACGTATCGGCTCACACACGGGTCCCTTGCTTTGCACAAAGCTGCTGTCATAATATCATGTCATTTACCATTAAGACATATATAATAATAATGATAATAATCAAGGTGTATTTCTTATTTTCTTTCTCTCTGTAATGCTTTCTCCTAAAGGAAGTGGAGGTTTGTATGATTGCTCAAAAATCTTGTATTTGTCATGTTTTATTCACTTTAGATGTCACCTGAACTATATTTGTTATGATTTTGTTTTACCCTGTTTCAGGAGCCTGGAACATGGACTCCATCCAAGCCCTTCGATCAAGGTGGGTGTGAGGAAAAGAGCCTCGAGTGCTTGTGCTGTTGGCTTTGTGATAAAACCAGAAAACACTGAAAAGGACAAAGATAATTCATACCTCTTCCGCAGCCAAACAAACCTTTGAAATGTATTTATAGAGTTTTGTTAAAAAAATGTATCTGCATATGGATATGTATCTGGAGGTTTTTCTGGAGAATGTCGACATAAAGTTAAAAAGGAATATATAAGGGTTAAAATGTCATATACCACTGAGTTATGCCTACTTTTATTTGTTATGTTAGTGTGATGCCTATCATTAGTAAAATGCCACCATAAGCAGCAGAATTGCTCAAAGTCATTAAATGGCAGTTTATGTCAAGGCCGTTTATAAGAAAAAATTAAATGTCATATTAAAACAAAAAGAAAACAATGTTTGCTCAAGGTAACCCGATGTAACATGGAGACTAAATGACAAAAAGTGATCTTGAAAATGTTTGCAAACATCTCAGCTGAAAAAGAGCCCAGGCTGATTTAATTAGTCCATTGGACTGACCTTCTAAAACATTTAGTTTCTCCGTTGTCTCTTCGGGTTAACTTATACCTTCAAAAACATTGTGTTGCTGGAGACTTGTTACCAATATGACTTGTGATAAACAGTGGCTCTGCAGACATAGTGTCACAATTAATAGTAGCAGTAAGGAAAGGATGGGTAACATCTCATTCCCTTCTCCAAAACAACCAGTTGATACAGTATAGCTAACAATTTTCCTTGTCTTTTATCATATAATTTTACAGCAAAACAAAAACGAACACACTCATACACACATTCAGGCAAACCAGGACATTCACACATTCAATCTCACTTATTACTTTATCTCACACACACATCGACACACACACATCATGGAGACAATAGCATTAGGAGCTGCGTTGGAGGATGGAGGCAGGATAATCTGCCAAAGCTGCTCAGGGATTACAGAGGGGTTCTTTAGACCAGAGGTTATTCAGAAACTGTTCTAAGATCAGCCGAGGGATTTAGATCCTGCACCATAGGTGTAAGGCTGAAGGCTGAAGGCTGACAAGCGGTTAGAAACCGCTAGTTTGTCTTTACCAACAGAGCCTGAGACACAGATCTAAAATCAGCTCTTCAGCCAAATATGGCCCTTAGCTGTGAGATCTGATACCAGATCAGTTAGAGGATTGCTGCAAGAGCACCCATGAGACTCAGTGCAGAGTAAGGTCAGAAGTGGCTCTCTTACCAGTTCCATCTGTTTTTAGCTGTAAGGATACTTAATGGCATTATAGCTTCAGTTCTTCGTGATAGAGAAATTGCCAGTATGTGATGACACAGTGCCAACAACAACCATTAAAACACACACATAGATCTCGTACACCCATGCACACATTGTGGACCTGTAAAAAAGGAAGAACATGGTTTAGTAATGAACTATTGATCTATGATTTGCTTATGGGCTTAGTCTCTCTCGGAATCTGTTTTAATAAAGACACTGTGGTTTGGTTGCAAACATATAAACATTACACACTGAAAGGACTTATGAACCTGTATCTCTGTTTGTTTTTCTTTATAGGCCTTGATCCAGCCAAAGACCCATGTCTTAAGATAAAATGCAGTCGCCACAAGGTGTGTGTGGCTGAGGATTATAAGACTGCCACTTGTGTCAGCCAGAGGAGAGTTAGGTAAGACCATGCTTACAGTAACTCACACTAACTCACACACCAACACACACACTTTCTTTTTAATACAGACGTGAGTTGTATCCGCGCCAAAAATGAAACACAAATACCAGTGGATTAGGATCAAATCAAAATTAAAATGTTGGATCACTCCCTCCCTCATTTTTTTTTTTTTTGCTCAATTATTCATGCAGCATGATAAGTAACAGCACCAGAGGGGTGGCTTTCTTTTTTTCCAGCTGGTCCACTGGTTGCCTGGCTCTCTTGTGACTGTTGTGCGACAATACTGTTAAGTCCAATTACCCCAGTCCTGGCACTACCTTACAACGGACACAAAGTCCTGCCAAGTGATATGAATGGGCCTGTGTGTGTGTGTGTGTGTGTGTGTGTGTGTGTGTGTGTGTGTGTGTGTGTGTGTGTGTGTGTGTGTGTGTGTGTGTGTGTGTGTGTGTGTGTGTGTGTGTGTGTGTGTGTGTGTGTGTGTGTGTGTGTGTGTGTGTGTGTGTGTGTGTGTGTGTGTGTGTGTGGGCGTGCGTGCGTGCGTGCGTGCGTGCGTGCGTGCGTGCGTGCGTCTGTCTGTCTGTCTGTCTGTCTGTCTGTCTGTCTGTCTGTCTGTCTGTCTGTCTGGGACACTGCAGACTGGGCAGAGGACAGTAATGTCATACTGACCTCATTTTCCATTCTTACCAGCAACACAATTACCACTAAACATTGCCAGCAAATCACAAAATAATCACAAATACATCCTAATTCTCGTTTCTGAAATTGATGTAAGAACAAGAAAATCCACTGTGGATGCAGAATGCTTAGACTAAAATGGTTTTGAATAAAAGAAAGATAAACAGTACATTGTGATGGAGAGCAGGTCAACTGCATTGTTTGAAATATTTTCATTTGCATAGTCAGATTTTAAGTGTGTGTGTGTGTGTAAATCAAATCCTTTGAATCTCCTCTCTAGTTTCAAAGATGCCAGCTTGTTCCAGAGTCCGGGGTCAAAGTGCACACCCTGCCCTGTGGTTCACCCCTCTCCTGTTTGTGGAACCGACGGCCACTCCTACTCCACAAAGGTACCCCAACACCCTAATTCTTTCCCATAATAGAGACATCTGAGCACTTGTTTTTTCATTTCCTCTTGAAGAGACACACATCCTAATTTTACTTCCTCTTCTGTCTGGTCCCATCTGTCCTTGTCTCTTTTGCTCCGGCTCAGTGTAAGTTAGACTACCAGGCATGCATCACAGGAAAGAAGATCGCTGTGAAGTGTCCTGGCATGTGTCCTTGCCCAGCTCAGCCTGAACAGAGCTCTGCAGAGAAGAAAGGTACACATTTCTGCACACACGACTGCATACTGCAAGATAGGACACTCTGCAGAAGAAACAGGAAATTCTTCTCAATTAAAAAGTCTTTACTGGTGTCCAAGCCAACGTTAAAGCCCCTTCCAGACACGCTGAAGCCCTTCTGTCCTGATAAAGTGATATTGCATCCCTACAAGTTTATTATGTACTGTATTTGACCATGACTTATAGGTACAAAAAACATCAATTAATCATTGTTAATCATGAGTGTTATTGTTTCTCAGTGTGCAGTGAGTCGGACCTGAAGGAGGTGGTGAGTCGCCTGAGAGATTGGTTCAGAGTGCTGCATGAGAATGGCATGCCTAAGAGAGTCAAGATCCAGAAGCCAGAGAAGAACAGTAAGTGAAGTGGCACTCACAAACAGAGAGAAATGAGAGAAAATCCGATAATCCATGAGATACCTGGCTGCATCTACACTCTCTTATTTTGTAACATTTCCCCCGCAGAGTTTGAGGTCGGGGCTTCCCCTATTTGTAAGGACCCTCTGGGCTGGATGTTCTCCCGACTGGACACAAACTTTGACGTCCAGCTGGACCAATCGGAGATTAAGAGCCTCTACCTGGACAGGAATGAGCCGTGCTCTGACGCTTTCTTCAAATCCTGCGATACACATGCCAACAAAGTTATAACCAGCTCTGAGTGGTGCACGTGCTTCCAGAGGTTCACAGGTACGGCAGCTCCAAGCACTCACATGCAAATACAATTTAAAAGTTAAATCAATTCAAACCTGGAGAAACATGCAAATACAGATTCAGCTTCTGTTTCTTGTGATGTAAACATGGAAAGTGAAGTTCTCATTTTATCCAAATATTTGGTCCTACTTTCTTTTTTGGATAAGAAAATACAGGTAACATGAGCAGACAACGATACAGGCCTTAAATAAAACCCCAAGTAAGCCAAACCCTATTTAGAAAATGACAAAGACAAAAGAAAAAACAAATAAAAAGTATTACCCACTTAACCAATGTGTATCTCTCCATTGTAAACATCCATTACAATTGACTGATTTTCAGGTTTGTCTAAGACCTACTGTAGAGGCTAAGCCAATGCTTTAAGCCTCTGAGGATCCGCTATGTTGGCGTAATTGACGCACACAAAGTTTGCTAGGTGAATAAAAGTTTGATACAAAGTTTCCAGTTAAATACAGTCCATTTATTTCCTGTTCACTGGTGTCCATTCAACTTGCTTCATTTTTTCATTCACAATACACAATATTACGGTTCACACAATAACTTTTGCAAATGTTTGTAATCTCTTGTTTGTGTGTGTGCTCTATATGTGTGTGTTCTCCGTGTGTGTTCCGTGTGTGGTCAAAAGCTGTATGGCCTTCCAGCGGAACCTCTAACCACAAACATAGGTTCCTACTGTACCTTTATACCCACAGTGTTAATTGGCTCCTACACCTACTATAATGATCGCAATTTTGCAGACACACTGTCTGTGCAATAAAGGATTTAGTTTGAACTCCAAATGAAATATTTTAAATCGTTTGGCCGTTTTGCCTGTCTCATTGTCTCATGTCTATTGCCCTTTCATACTTCTTGTTTACCATTGCAACAGTAACTCAGTTACATTGTTTTGATAACCAAAAGAAGTGAAGGCCAAAACAAACGAAAGACAAGGACCCAAGTTTTAATGAGACAAAGCTTTTCTTCAACGGATATAAATATTACAGAGATCTTCCATTCAATCAGAACGGCTTACTTTCCCCTTGAAGCAATTTAATATATTCGGAACACAAACATTCTAATATATTGTGTTAGAATGCAATTGGATAAGACGAGGATGATGGTTTTTGGTCATAAAATGTATTCATAGATGAATCACTAGACTGCACTTGTAAAAGCTTAGGCAGCAGGAAAACAAACTTAAGGACAAAAGCAGAGTATCTCAAAGGGAGAAAACGTTCACTCAAACAGATGCGTTCCTGGAAAAGCAGACTTCTGCAGTTTGTAACCAGCGTCCTGTGTCTCTCTTTTTCAGATTCCCCTTGTAAAGCAGAGCTGTCCAGCATCAACAAAAAGCAAGCTGGGAAGAAACTGCTTGGTAAGACACACACACTGAAACACACACAGAAGCCCTAGCAACACACACTGTGGGTTACCCTAACTGGTGGTGTGAATGTGTAGGTCAGTACCTGCCATCCTGCGATGAGGAGGGTTACTACAGATCCCACCAGTGTCACAGCAGCAGCGGCCAGTGCTGGTGTGTGGATCGCTATGGCAACGAGGTGGCCAGCTCACGCATCCATGGCCCTGCAAACTGCGGTAAGCAAAACTCTGAGGAAAGTACAGTGTCATATTTCTGGGCTTGTGTGAGAGAACAAAGCCAGACGGTAGGATTAGCAGCGAAGGCATCACGGAGGAAATACTTTATGTCAACACCATTTTCTAACTTCTGAAATCTGCCACTTAGCACTGTGTATTTATTGCATAAACTGTTGTTGGATCAGATTATATTTATTTGCTTGATTGCAGAGAGTTAGATTGATATCACTCTCATATCAGTCTGTTCATACTGAAGCTACTGTCAGCAGCCAGTGAGTTTATCTTAGCGTAAAGAATGGAACAGAATCCACCTACCATCCGTGTTTATGTATTTCTTGGCCTGGGATTCTAAGTGAACCTCGTCCTTAATGTGAGGCTGCTTTATGCTAAGCTAAATATACTGGCTCATTTTCAAAGTGCAGATATAAAAGTGTTTTGAATCTTCTCATAGTAACTTTTTTTTTTACTAACTAATCACTACTCCTAGGCGTGATTTTGGAGTCTTCTGGCGACCTGGGCAGCGGAGACTCACTGTTCACCGATGATGATGAAGATTCCCTTGTCCTCGAATACCAGACCGGGATGGACAATGAGGACGACGAAGATGAGGATGACGACGATGACAACGACGAATATCTGTCGTAATTTCAAAAAACTAAAACAAAAAAGATAAAAGAGAAAACTGTTTGTTTGGTCAAACTGCACGTTTCTAGGTGACTCCCCAGGCAGATACTTAATCGTACTAACAGCCTATGGACTACTCTCTGTGTATTGTTTGTTCATAAGTTAAAAGAAAAGACAAAAAAACAATATTCCTGGCAAACGTTTATCATTTCTCTTTTTCTCTAAGTATAAAATATGATTGGTTAATGACACTTGTTCACTTGTGTGTCAGCAAACCAGAGAACATGACAAGGACTTTATCAACAGCCAATCCAATCCTTTGGATTTGGTCACATGTGCAAAGACCTCTCCCTTCATTGGACAGTCTGTGTCTTCTAGTGTGTCCTGTCCTTGTGCAGCACTCTAATGCCTGAGTGTGTTGATGCTTGAGCCGCATTGTTAAAGAGATTTTCCCTTTTTTATTCCTTCATCCTGCCCCCCCCCCCCCCAGCCCCCCACCCAATTGCTCCTTATCAAATGTTCCTGTGTATAGGTGGGATGTTGATGATGTAGATAAGAGAATATTGCACTCTTTAGGTTTCTTTTGATCTTGATTTGTAACTGTGACTGTAACTGTGTGGAAAAACAAGATAAGCGTTAGACATGCTTCATTAGGAGAATTAAGGCTACAAAAAAAAACAGTGTGAGTTGGATGATAACAATCAGAACCGACATGCTAGCTGTTTTCACAGAGACACAAATCAAGTCAAATCATCTCAACGGCTCAGCAAAGAGGAAAGACAGATTACTGCTTGGCCGGTGGTGTAATGGGGGAAATATTATTAATATCTATTTTTCTAATCCATTGTTGGATGAATACAGAAGATGAAACAGATTTGTCGTAGCATGTCTAATACTGCGTGATGTTGTTTCAGTCTGTAGATCCAGAGGCTAAACCTTTACGGAACTCAAAACATAATGGTGCTTGAGGGGGAAAAAAATACCTCAAGCGTGTACAGATGAAACTGCACTTGCATAGTTATAAACTGCTTGAGCTACAAGTCTGTGTGATTTAAAAAAAGAAACATGTTGTTGACCTTTAATATGTCTTTGAGCTTGAAATCAACCTCATCACAGCTCAGAAGAAGAAAACATTATGTTTGAAATGTTCAGTTGTGAGTCTTAACGTGATTTGAGCGTGGTATTAAAAACACGGAGCCATGCAGACCTCTAGAAAATGTCTGGCGGGGGATAAAGGGTAAGGTGTGCCTTTTTCCGGTAAGGACAGATGGTGGTGATTGTGGGAGAGGCATGCTTACTGGACTGAATTAAGCTCGCCATTAAACTGCATAAGAGTGGCTTTACTGTCAAGCTCGGATACTACTTGGGTTTTGGTATGGCTTGTGTTTGGGTCTCTCTTACAATAGTGTTACATAGGCCATATTTCAGATCTTTTCATTTGTTACATGATTGATAGAATGTAGAGAAGCACAGATATACTTAGCAGATAAGACATAAAAACACACTTAGATTCTGCCGGATTTGAAAATGTTTTATATATTAGTACTGGCTAGAGGAAGCTTTGATTTAGAAAGCTTTATATGAAAAAAAAATGATCACCTTTCATTGTTTTGCTTTCACTTTGTTTCAAAAGCTTGATTTGTAATTTATCTGCTCTGACAACTTATATTGTTCATCTGTCTGGGCTGAAAACTGATCCCAGATTTGCGTATTCTGTGACTGTTTATGCAGAGCTGTGAATAGCTGAGCTCCTATGTTGATTTTCAATTATTAATCTGCCTTTGGGCTTCATTTTTGAATCAATCCATTGTTGAAATTCCATGTTAAGATCTGAAAAGTGCCATCTTACTGTGTCCAATAGATTTTTGATTTTTGTTTTGCTCCCTTCATTCCTTTTAACTTGGAATTTCAATTCACTTATAGGAACAGGAAAACATTTCCGTCTTAAAGTGTGCTGTTTCATGAGTTTAATGATGACATGCAAATCATTTTGATGACCTCAGACACTGTAGCCACTCCCAACCAATCAAACACTGTCATCACAGCCCAGATAGTGTAAAGGTTATGATACAGATGCATTTTTTACAGTGTATGTATGATTTGCTGAAATAAAAGCTATATTGACCAATGTTAGCTTGACTGTATCATTGAAAAATACTTTGCGGACAGACTGAATGCATGCAGCAAACTCTTGTTTCCCTATTTTGTGAAATTTCAGTTCCATGTTTTGTTTCAGTTCTGTATTTATGGGCTACATTTGAGAAAAAGCCTGGTCTAAAAACTGGGGATATTTGATATAAAAAGTTAAAAATGTAAATTTGTAGGAACTGAGAAAGCACGAGTTCATCATTTCTCATTTTCTTAGGGTGTGCAGCTGCTATTGAGGTGTGAGAATTCCTAGATTAAATGACACAACACCTGTCATGAGTGGAAGTTCAAAGTTTGCATCAACATTCAGAGTTAATTTAAAAGGAGAGAAGGCTGACAGTCAGGAGTTTATAACTAGGCTTTTTTGTAGGCAAAGAGTTCTGTGTGCAGGAACATTACTGCATTATGTAGGAGAACAGGTGAATATTTTATGAGTCACCACCACACCCACACCATACATGCAGTTAAACATGCAGCACAGAGAAGCACATGTAAACATATTTGGAGAAAAAAAGAATACACTAAATGAATTAGTACAGGACAAAGACACATTTACTGACCTAGAAAAAAATGTCCCTTTTCTTGCTGTAAACAGGTAGCAGGAAGTCACACACTGTGTGCGTGCGTGTGTGCCTGCGTGTGTGCGTGTGTGTGTGTGTGTGTGTGTGTGTGTGTGTGTGTGTGTGTGTGTGTGTGTGTGTGTGTGCGTGTGTGCGTGCGTGCGTGCGTGCGTGTGTGTGTGTGTGTTGGCAACAGGAATGGTCAGCAGCAGCCAGACAGGGAAGTCACTGGGTAAATATGTAAGGTTCATGTTCACGCACATTTCCTCCGACTGTGCGGACCAAAGAAATGTGAAGCGATACCATCTCCTGTGGCTAATTTCCACACAGTGCAGCCTGTTGTTGGAAGCTGTCCAACAATAAAAAGGGGAGACAGTATGACTGAGTGTGATGGGAAATGCCTCAAATTGCAGGAAGCACTTATGATGCTCGGAAATCAGGTTTCTTGGATAAGCAATAGTCTGTGACGCAGGTTCTTTTTATCGCTTCCACTCTCTGGTGTATGATGAGTTACTTTTACTTTATGAGGTGTGATCACCTACTTAATTTGTGTTATTAGACATCATATATGTATATGGAACAATGCAAACAACAATGTCCATGTAGTGCTTAGATTTACACTTATTATTCAGATTATTATTTTCATCAGCAAGTAGAGTTTGCAATGAGCACTTAAAGACCTTATTAAACAATAATTACCTTTGATCCTTAGCTTTGGTGTTTTCAATATTGTGTTTTAATGTCCCTTTGCCTTATCATGGGAAAATAGTATATATTTTTGTAAGACATACGGCATATGGGTATGTTCCTACTTATCCCCCTATTCTAATAAATATGTTAAACAGTAATTTCGTCCTATTGTTATAAAAGGTTTACTCTCTGTTTGCATGTCTATAGCTCCACTGTGAGCTCTTTTCATCGTTGAATTCTTGTTTGTGTACTAAAACTAAGCACCGTTGAAAAGGACTGATCTTCCAGAGCTAAGCTGCTGAGGGGGCAGAATGGCTCATCTTAATGGTGAAGTCACTGTTTAGTCAATACTCTCCGGCACAAACACACATACACTTAGCAGGCTCATGTTACAGCACCTGAGTCAGCGCAAACAATAGACATCCATATGGGACGGGGCAGGTTTAATGGTTGTAAACTATTTACCAGTGGAATCAAGGCTTTATAGCTGTTTTCAAAAACCAAATGATTATTTAATATACTGCTTGTGCAGAGAACTATAAAGGATGATATACAGTGCCTGCGTTGCAATGTGAATACATAAAATGCACTTTCTTCAGAATGTGTTAAAATAGGTTTGAAAACAAGGGCAAAAGGGAAAACAAGTATATATGATTAATTTGAAATGCATTCTAAAATCTTGAATCAGCGTGCCTGCATTTTATTTATATATGATGTCATGTGTTATGATATTAAAAAGTGTCCAAAATTCGGTATAATTAAATAAATCTGATCTCTGTATTAGGAGGTTCAATACATTCCTTTAACCCACACACATGTCCAAGCCTGCTTTGTGCCCAACAACAAGTGAACATAATCACCATCATGATTACTCAAGTGAAACAATCAAATATATTTATGAACATTCAGGCTGTCAGATATTGCTGCTTGCTGCTGAGGTGGCCTCCAGCAGAATGTGTTTTCCTGTCTTTCTATTCAATGACAAAAGGCTTCCAGGAATGGTTAGCGTTCTGTAAGTACTACTGAGATCACTTAGGTGTGACTCACTACTAGCCATCGAGCTGTTTCCCTCTGGATTCCTGTGTTTTATGGAGGCGGACAGCAGTGAGCAGAGAGCTTTCACATCAATAACCTCTAAGCGCTTAGAGGCTTAATTGTTGCCTGGTCAATGGTGAATTGGAAAGGAACGGGGATGAGGCCGTAATCTATACATCAGTAGATTGTGGATACACATGGGGTTTCAGATTTATTGTCGGTCAGTCTACCTTCATAAATGTAACCTTCCAATTGTACTTGTACACTTTTAAATTCTAGGAGGGAAAACAAATAATCATACATTTCATTTATTTTGTATTTACCTATTATAATAGGTTGTTCAATACTTAAGATGTAAACACATATCTTACTACCTTTGTACATGGAGATAACATACATTTGCAAGATATGTTTGCAGAAAGTATGTTTGAGATACCTGCAAAAAGTATAGCTAAAGTCAAAACTGGAGAAGATAAGTGGAGGATATTCAGATACTTTTAATCTACACTGTTTCCACACAGTGCCCCAGAAGTAACCAACTGCTTTATATAGGTTTCATCTTTTTAAAATAACATTTGAATTAGGTAATGAAATCTTGAATAAGCTTTCCAAAAACTGATGAGAAATACAAAGGGCAAAACCATTAATGATGATAATGTATTTTTGCTTAAATGGATTCAGAGAACTATAAACGTGTTAGGCCTGGTATGAGGTTCAAATGTAATTGTGTTCTCATTATGTTTGAAGGGCATGATGAGGATTCACAATGGAAGGGTCATTCATTTTAGAGGATTTGCTGCCCTCAGGTGGTGTATGCTAGACCTCACAGTTTCATTGTCTAACTCTCAAATACAATGGTTTCTGTGTTGAACTTGAGAAAGATATTGAGCAGATGTAAATGGAACATAACGTGTTAAGGTTAAATAAAGCCTCTGATGAAAGAATAATCGAAATTGACATCATTCATTTTGTTAGCACAACCTGTAACCTGTTCAGGAACCTGTGCTGCATTGTGCAGATCAGATGGAGAGTCCTAACATTGTATGCATTCTGCTGCAGCTTTCCCTCTGTAACTTTACATCCAATACATTTACTTTAAATTAAATATTTCTGTCCAGCACCCCACCTTTTACACTTTATGTCAGCTGGCCTTAAGATTCAGGAACTTGTCAGTGACAGCTTCAACAAATGTCCGAAGAATATTATAAACCCCATCTGAAAAAATATCAAATTGGTTGTTCATAATTCTTATATTGCATTTGCACACCCTGTTAAAGCTGCTGTCAAATTCAAATGAAAACCTTGATATGTGTATGTTTAAACTGCCCCCTACTGTCTCATTGTATAATTGCCAGGATAACTATGTTAGACTTATGCAGGGTTTTAAAGATATGGACATAAGATCAAACAACACACTTTTGTTTTTTGTTTAATGTATAAAATTGAGAAGTTAAAACAACTTTAATAGCCTTTGACAAAACACAGTTAGCTATTCATTTCAAAATGTACACCAAACCACTCAAACTAAGGCTGACATGAATTATGTCACGAAGAAAAACAAACATGTTAAACCATGTCAAGTCGCTCATATCATTCAAATCTTATAAAAACAAAAACTCTGTTATAGGGAAACATTGCAATGTGAAGCAAACCTATCTAATAACACACACCTAAAAGAGCTTTAACATTATAGCCATTAGTGTCAAACTTATTATGCTATCATATAAAATTCAATAAAACCCAATGCAGCTTTTGCTCCGTGTAGCTTATTTTTAAAGATTATTATTATCTTATTGTTGTCCCTGGAGTGGTAAACTGGTTATCTCTGAGTTAATATTTGGCATATTTTGTTGTGGTTTTTTGCTGTCTTTCTGATGCTTGGTCAAGCAGAAGTCCCTCCACGTGCCTGTAAGACATTTTTAAAAAGAAATATTAACTCACTTTTAACCCACAAAACTCAAAAGTATTACAATCACATACGCAGTGTGCTCAACTTATTTACTTGCTAATGTGTTTTTTTTGTTTGAATTTCACAAGGAGCTGTTTGCTTTTTACCTGACTCTGACAGCTTCCATAAAGCAAAATGCAAAGAAGACTACAAAACATTTCCAACTCACCATTGACTTCAGTTCCTGTCCATGTCCATCCCCAGGCTTGTACAAGCCACTTTTCTTAGTGTTCTCAACATATTCCTGAGAAAGGAAAGAAAGAGTTGTAGATAAGATATGTTACCCTCATGTTAATTATAAGAATGTTATTCTTGTATTTTGTTCAGAATAAAGTCATACAAAGTTCATAAATGTCCAAGATATAAAAAAATGGTAATGCCCTTTTTGGATTTCAATCAGTTTTTTTTACATTCTAAACATTTTTTTTTTCTGTGTTCAAAGTCAGTTTCAGCAACTCTGAAGCAAAACGTTTTCTAAATCGCCTATTTTAGCCCAATCCGCCTTTCAGAAGTTCTGTTTTAAACTAGCTATTAACTATTTTTCCATTATTTAAATTTTAAAAAAGCTGTGGCAATATATGTCTCTTATAAACTGATGAGTGCCAAGAATTCTTCCTAATGCTCTTTTACATACCACTTCAGAACTAATCTGCTAATAAAGGTGGATCCTTCATGAGACTCATTGAGCCCGAAAACACAAAATGCTTTGATTTCATTTGGGGAAAAAGTGCCTTAATCTAAAAGTAATTATTGTTACTTCATTAGTTGTCAGCCTTTGTATCCCCTTTATGCCCTCACCATTAAGGCTTTGTCCATGTAGTACTCGCTTCCAGGCCTGCCATCATTGTACTTTGAGTCCACAGCAAAGCAGAGGAAGAGAACGTCCACCACATTCTCAAAGACCGAGAGGAAGCAGTGAGCCACCAGGAAGGCAAACACAGAGACGATGAGGAGGGGCAGGACCCACACGGTGTATTCCCGCTGGTAGTTCAGAGCCAGGACGCCGGCGAAGGCAGTACAGGCGACTACAAGCACCTGACAGAGTAGATATACGGCAAGTTAGAAAACAATAAGTTCAGTTCGATGTGGGCAATATCACAGAATATGTCGCTGTGCGGTACCTTTCCCAAAAAGAGGACAAAGTCGCCGACAGTGTTGATGGTGGCCACTCGGAGGGCATTCTCCACCAGGATGAGGAAGGCGTCTCGGGCAGAGGTGCAGAAATTTGTGCTGTTGATGGCTGTCGCAGTGTAAGCGTTCTGAAATTAAGCGATGCAGGCGTGTACACTGTAAATACTTGGGATCTTGTTTCTACTTTACAGTATAATAGAATACTTTCCTTCAGCAACCTGAAATTACTTACTTGATTCAAGTACGCAAGACATTTCTCAAGACACCACAGACAGCAGATACAGCCTTTCAGCATGCAGCGGGCACAGGCGTTTTCCTATGAAAAAAGAAGGAACAAACTTGATTCAAATGTATGTATTTTAAAGTTCAGATGATTGCCATTTACAGGCTCAACATAAAGCCATAGTACCGTTTTTTGCATTTTGAAATAGACGTTGCATAATTTAACAGCTCACCTTTCCCTTGAGCTGGCTGTGTATATACATTAGGATGAGGCGAGGGATCTTAACAAGCGTGATGATGAAGGAGCCTTTGGCCAGAGTACCCAAATGGTATCGGAAGGTACGTGCCATGGAGGAGAGGATGGGAGTTGCAGGCATCTGGGACTTATTCCTTAAGCAAATTAAAAAGAGAGAAATATATTATTTAAATTATACAGCCTAAAAATGGAATGAGCAAATAAACACGACAGCAGAGACAATACAAACACTAGAATAAATGTCTTCCTGTGGCTTCTTTCGTACCTTGTGAAGTAGTAGGTGACCACAGCTCCAGAGATGGTCATCTGCTGGAAGGCAAGTATGAACTCACTGATCCAGATGAGACCCACAGCGTGATACCACACCAAGTACTGGTACGGCCCCTGCATCTGATATTCTACCAAGCCCGTAGAGTTGTTCTTCACTGCTGTCCCTGTGGAGGAAAACGAGCGGGAATATGGGATTGAGTCATTAAACAAAAGATATAAATAGTTTTAATTGACTGTATGTCCCTATGTCCTTTTGAGCATCCTACCTGGAATCATGGGCAAAAATATTGTATCTTTCTGATATACACACTCTATGACTCTTAACGCATGAAAGACTACTTTGTCAACATCGTTCTTTATAAACTATTTCAACAACTAGTTCAACTCCGTTAAGAGAAAAAAGGTCAAACAAGCCAAGAATAAAATGCAAATAGTGTAAGTAATTTCTATCTATTTGAATGATTAAGATAAGATAAGATAAGATGGAACTTTATTAATCCCCGTGGGGAAATTCAGTTGTACAAGCAGCAACAGGGTAAGCGTGAAAAACAGGACAGCAAAGATTCACACAGATTAATAAAATAAAATCAAGATTTTTTTTTAGATAATAATGATAATAATAATAATTATTATTAGTATAATAGCCTACGTTTGTATATTAACAAAAAAAAAAAGGTTTTACGGTTAAAAATGAGCTGTAGAAAAGAGAAGTGGGCGATGGAGAGAGAAGTTATTTGACTCCATCCTCCCACATCACGAGACTGGCACGAGATTCCAAATGTGGGAGTTGAGTCATGCCACAAAAACAAGACAAAATGTCACGAGTGACCACTTAGTATTCTACTCGTTTGGGAATGTTACGAGCAACAGATCCGGCTGGTCTGTGTGCTTTGTACTTTTCGCAAGCATGTATACACCAATCCACATAAATCCGGGTACTGGAGCCCTCTGAAAGCTTTTGCTCTCACCTGAAGTCCCGAGAGTGAGAAGCACAGCGATCCAGTAGACCCAGAAGAGCATGAGGCAGAGGAAGGTCCAGAAAGGCTGCAGGGCCAGCAGAGGAAGATGGATGAACACTTTCCCAGCCACGTGGAACAGGGAGATGGTAAGAGCAACACGGTTCCTCATGAAGAACATCACAAGCAAGAGGACTACCTGGAGGTTCACACGAAGAAAGGATTGAAATATGGCAGAGGAAACACATCGAAATATTTCTTTAATGTTGAGAGGTATACATGTATTACTCCTGTTACAGTGTTTGAATCCCACTGACTGCTTACCAATAAATAATGTATGAACCCTGTGTAATGTAAAAAAGAGAGCAACTCTCTAATAATAATATAGGATACTTTATCACCAAATGTATCCATAAATAAAGTTCCTGTGCACCCGGTCATACCGTGAATATCGTGGCACCAATTGAATACACAAGCAGGGCTTTAACATTGTCTGATGCAACTTCTTTCCCAAATACTGATAGGGTGTTATTTTCGAGAGCCTTCCTGTGGTCCGCATAGAGCCACCAGAGGACGCCGGTCCCACCTGCAACCAATAGGAACGTATTTGAATAAAACATGAATGTGCTAGCTGTCACCTTGTGTCGCCATAAGGTAATTGAGAGAGCCAAGATAAACGGTGTTCAAATAATGATGAGGGTTCTGAAAATTACCTATGGAGCCGATGATTACTAGAATGGTTAGAATCCACATCAGTACTTTGGAAATGTAACGAATGACCACCATCATGATCAGGGACAGAACTGATAAAACAAAAAACAGTGTTAATCAGGAGTAAACAACTAACATGGAACACTTCAAATTGAAGAAATGTGCACATTTTAGGGTACCTGTTTGTTAAAGTTACAATTTTGCTTAAACATGAATTAAACACACTTTTCAATTCAATATAGCTATGTGTTTGCATTTCATTTGAACAGTTACTAAATAAAAAGCCCAGATGGTTGAATCTCTGTTCGGTTATAAATGATGTTGCCTTGACAATCAATCCAAACTAGAAAGATCAAATGATTAAAATAAAGGGAAATACAATTCACATGGGATCAGCTCTGTCTTTTTGCTGTACCAATGGGAGGACTTAGACCTCAAATTAATAACTGTGGGCTAAACTTCAGTGGATACCATGGCAGCAACCACTCAGACATTTCCTGTTATTTCCATGAC
Source organism: Notothenia rossii (assembly GCF_949606895.1). NCBI lineage: Eukaryota > Metazoa > Chordata > Actinopteri > Perciformes > Nototheniidae > Notothenia > Notothenia rossii. Next base: position 23,443,939 of record NC_136912.1, on the reverse strand, counting down.
AAAAATAGCTTCACTTCCGAAGTAGCCTTCCTACTGAACCCTCGTGAGCAATTGTGCAGGGGGAGCAGCAGACTTATTATTTGTTTAATTCATTGGATGAAAATAATTCATGCTATGCCTTAAAACATTCTAGATGTAATCATGTGTAATACCAAAAGCCAGTAGACAGAGGCCCATGATGATCTCCTTGCTGGCCATCACCCCGGCGACGACCCGGCGCAGCACGCTGTTGTCACTGACGAATGTGACGAAGGCCTGGGCGAATTCAGCATAGCAGCTGATATCCGTAGGAATACAGCGGTGTAACAGGGGCACAGACTTACTACAAACATGAAGGAAAACATATGTTACTTTATTTTTAATGGATAGTCGTTGAACCTTATCTTTATCGGCATTATTAATTTGGTCCTTTTTGTATTGGAATGAGAGTATGTTTCTAAATAGCAATGCTAAAAAGATAAAAGTTCCCTATCTATAAATACCAGATACACACAGATCAACATTTAAAAAGACAATACCCACATCGACCTTACTGGATGTGCCCTTTTCCATCAAAAATAACAGTATTGGAACAACACCAATTTATTGTAATAAAGGAAACAATTGGTGTTTGTAGGAACGCTATCTTGTCCAGTAATAAGTAAATGACTTGTTGGTGAATAGATATTTAATTAAAGCCTAAAAAGATATGCTTGATTGATTACCTTGGCAGGACAGGAAGTTTGGGACATTTAGTCGATCTATCTGCATGGCTTGTGTATCTTGTTGGAGATATATCATAGGAGCAGAGATGAGATCCTATAAACCGAAAACATTTTTTTTGATTATGTTCAGTTTTATGAAAGTATTTGAGACTGGTTTGCAATGATTCATAATGGTATTGAATGTTTATCCCATTTATGCAGAGAATTATTCATAAATAAATAAATATATATATATATATATATATATATATATATGCGTAAACAGATTTAATACACTGGACAACCCTTTCCCAAAAACAGTTGTTTTTTCCTCACCGTTATTCAGAGAAAACTGCTTTACATCATTGTAAGTTTGCAGTTCAGCAGCAGGACATTTGGAGACACACAGGGCAAGCGACTTGACCTTCCTGTTGATTAAATCAAGGTTGCAAGGGTCTAGAAAGAAAACATACCTGATGAGAAGAAAAAAATTCAGGTTAGTTAACAGGTCAAAACTAATTGCTGCCACATCCAATAACAAACACTTCCCATATGAACTAAATATAAGTATATTTGGTTATTAGTATGCCAGTTGGGACTGTTTTTGTCTTTGCAGAAAATAAAAGATGTTGACATTTACTATCCTGTCGCACAGATCTGTCTTTGTGGCCAAAACGCCTTTTAGCCAAAGCCTCCATGGGCAATCAGCCCATCAATAAAGCATGACCCATTGTTCGAGTAAAACTGGGCCTACAGGCTGCATGCTGATGGAAAGCAACTGCCCAAAAGGAAAAATCTGATCAAAAGACTTTCACATAAACAATGACTAGAGAAGGATTTGGGACAATTCGGTTTGGTGATAAAAAAAAACACATTAACCTTGTCTGTCTGATTGAGAAATTATAAAAAAATGAAGAAATGCCCCTAAAGTATGCTATTCAATCACACATTGTATATCAGAAATGTAAGCAGCAGAGCACAGTGTGACCATATGTCAGTGAAGTTCGGTGTTCCTGATATTAACCTACAATAAACTTAAAACTTTTCTGGACGCAAGAAAAACCATGTATTTTACATATTGTCAACTTTTGTCTAAGAGACAATCTTACTGCTATTTGGAAATGTAATTTTTAAGTGAATATATGTAGGTCGTTGTCTGGATAGCTCAAAGATATCAGCTATGTAAGCGATAACGGAAGATAAACTCCTTACAAATGCAGTAACCGGTTGTTTGTGGCAAATTAGATTAGGATTATGTGATGCAATCCTTGCATGCAAACATGTAATACTGAACGCCTTCTTATGTGCCACCAACACTAAACTGCAGGCCAAAAGAGGTCACAACATTTCTATTTAATATGTAAACAAATGTTCCGTCACTGTAGGGGATCTAATAAGGAAAAGAGATCAAATAAAATTACTTAAGGGACAGCATGAGGTTGATGCAACACATTTAAAGGAAAATATTTGATGAGACTAACTTGTTTTCTGTCATGTCCCGGCCACTGAGAGGTACTCCCTCTATCTTGGTGTTATTCTTTCCACAGGTGTTGCCATAACTGTCATATCCTCGGACCAGTCTGCTGGCAGCTCCTGTGGCGATGGGGTAGCCACAAATAAACGCCTGCAGATGAAACAGATTACAGCAGCTAATGTTAACTATGCAGGATAACATGAAATACAACAATTTAGTATTTTAATTACAAAATTGCACAATGCATCAGGTTACTTTGACAACATTTAAAATATAAATTACATGGGTTTTCATTTGCCAAAAATGTAGATGTTTGTATGAGATTAACGTTAAAGTAATGCCCTATAATGTAACAGCCCTGAGATCAATCATAGCCCCATGAAGGTTAACCTGATCAGTTTTTATTGAGACTGAGTCAGCAATCATGAAGTACAAATGTTCAATAAAAACTGAAAACAATAATGGATACAGCATCTACTGCTGTGATTTGGCTTTGCTGTTTTGTTAAAAAAAATCACACGTCGAGTTAACGTAATTAAATGGCAACTCAATGTAAACGCACATAGCTAAAAACGTACCATGCCAGCACCAAACAGTATGAATATGAGGAGCCATGGGATGTCCGTGCAGCTGCGCTCCTCCAGCGGTTTCCAGTCTCGTTTAATCTGCCAAGGCATAAATAAAAGACAACAAAAGATTAAGCCAGATATAATTAATGCTGTTTAGTTATAGCTCCTGCGATGCAGTTGCCTCCCAGCTGCACCGAGATCTGCAGACAAATCAGTGAGTTGTTGTTGCTGTAAAACAAGCTGCTGCACTGCTGAAGTGACGCTATTGTTCACACGTTGTCTACACAAAATCATCTGCAGTTTGGAGTAAGGATGTTAAGGTTCAAAGCAGAAATAAGTTTAATTGTATTGTAGCTAACTTACCTCGGTGCTGCTGCAGCATCCCATTGTAAACAACTTCAGCTAACTTTGACGAAAACAAAACTTTAAGTGCCTTTTTCGGTAAACGTGTTTACCTCATTTCTCTTTCCCTTTTTGCTTTCTTTTTTCTATTTCTAACAATAAACCACTCGCAAACAATATACCGTTTTGTTGGTGACCTCTTCAATTCAGAAACTAACGCCCATAAAATAAACTCTGTTGTTTCAGGTAAACGCGGAAGAAGCCAAAATTCTCACGTTGCGTTCATGGGCTTTCAGAACTATTTGAATCATATTTAAAGAAATACTGCTGTATCGCGACTAATTTAATTTAAGCTCTTGTTGTTTTCAATGGTTCACGTTGCATTTTTGTTTTAGTTTATTTTCCACTTGACTAGCGTTGTGAAAACATTGACAATTATACACCTTTTAAAACAGAACAGCTTAATTTTAATGCAGGATTTAGGAAGTTACAAGTGACAGTGAAAGCAGCATAGCCTTAGACTGGAGGCATGTAGACAGCACACACGTGTTGAATGTGGCGCCGTTTGCTGGAGTAATGAAGTAATGAATGCTAACTGCGAAGTAATGTGGATGAACATACCGGTAAATAGTGTCCGGACTCCAGACTTGTTTCAAGAAAAAGCAGAAAATGTTCTTAAAATACACATAAGGCTTAATTAACTAAAATGAACAACAATTAAAGAGATTATAAGTTTGCAAGCTTAACTGTGCCACACTATAGTTGCAATGTTACCCACAAAGGTGAGTAAGATTCAGTTTAAGACTGTCTTTTCCCAAGTTGTAAGATGTTTTTGTAACAGTTTGTTAGCCAACGTTATTCTCATTCCGTCATGTTGGAACAGGCTGCTTATTCCTTTGTATAAATCGAAACTCAAAGTTTAGCGACATCCCTGCTAACTTATTGCTACCCGTTAAATTAGTTTCACATTGAAAGAGCAAAGGAAAGGCTTGACAATACGTTTGAGTGGCACTAACAATGACCACCACACAATACACTTAACCTTACAACTATACATGTCCTAACAACTGAACTAACGTGCATACGATAAGCTAGCCACAGTGCTTAGGCTAGCTAGCCTATACAAATGTAGAATTAAACATAAACTACAAGATAGTTGCTTATTTACTTGTCTCCCCCTATCTCCCCACATGTATTCATATAAGGTTTTGTCTCCATCTGCAGTCTGAGTCATGTTATTACAGTCCGTTTCTTAATCACATGCTTATTATTTGATTTATTACAGACTCTCAGACATAGTCCTGCTGCTGGGGACCCACAGGGCTTCTTCTTTGCTCAGAGACATTTGAGTAGGGGTACCTGCTGAAAAACAGACTGCACTGCATGTGATGAGAGCTTTAGGGAGGCACGTCTATTCAAAAGCAAAGGTCAGTGATCTGCTAGTTGAATCTTGTCTCTGTGTTGTATCTTTAAACACCTTTTTATATTTATGGAATCATCATCATTTTTGTCTCAGAAAAAGTAGTTTCTGCCCTGACACATGTGATTGGTGTACCATGCTTGAAGTTGTTTTCGAATGACTATTTTAAAAGAATGTAACTATTCGTGACTCTGCAGCTTGGAGTACCACCTTTTTCAAGAAAACAACACCCCCTGCCTTCTGCTTTTCAAGAGGTTTCGTCTCCTCATAGTGAAAGTTTCCTGAGCTGTACACTTCCTGAGTGGGCTGGAATGTCAAACAGTTTCCTGAAGAAGAAGTGCCTTGCGTATTATTGTCCTTTTTGCCCATTTGACACTATAAAGATTTCTACTCCATATTTACCTACCAAAAAGGAAGGTAAATATTTAACTTCGGAAGTCTTATGGTACAGTCCTCAGTGTTTCCCACAGAATTTGATTCTATTTGTGGGGGCACCGCACCGCAACCGCACCGGCAAGAAAAGCCAAAGGCCCCTTAACCTATTCGGGTGGCCCACTCATCAACCCCCCCTCAAATAACAAAATACAAGCTAGTTCATGGCTACTTTAGCAGACAAAGTTCTTGTTGCTCTGTGTTGTGTTGTTAATGAGTGAGACACACCGAAGTTGAGGATCTGCGGGGTTTATTCTCCCAAAAATATAATTGACAATTTAGGCATTTCGCAGACGCCTTATTCCAAAGCGACTTACAATGACCAATTACAGGGACATTCTCCCTGGAGTAACTGAGGGCTAAGTGCCTTACTCAAGGGCACACTAGTGGTGGTGTTCCAGGCGGAATTTGAACTCGCAACCTTCCGATCATCAGCCCACCGCACTATCCATTAGATCACCAAAAGAAAAAGAATACCCTTTATGAGATCTATTTGTCGCGGACGATATTTAATTGTGGCGGCACGCCACAAATGAATCAATGTATGAGAAACACTGGTCCGTATTCTCTGACAAGTGCAACCTTTATGCAGGATTGGCTCCTAATAATAATCCCAATTAAAACAATCAAATGTTCAGACAGATATGCACATTCCCCTCATACTATACAATGGTTGTTATTGTGTCAGTGAGTGTATAGTGAACTCTGCACTGTGACGATATCTGAGTGAACAAGGGCAGATGTTTGGCAATTACATTTGGAACCAAAATGCAAGCTGACATGGAGGGGAAACGTAAGTGTTCAGAGGTCTCTCTCATCATATGATGAAACAGCTCCTCCTGGCCCCTCATCTACTGACTCTTCATCTCAAGTATTTCCTGCTGATGCTGCTTTGGCAACGGTGTCCAAGGACAACACGTTTTCCTGGATCCCTACTGGAAGAGTCAATGCCAGCAGAGCATATGTTCAGCAGAATCCCGACTGGGCGGGGGTTTAGTGCGTCACCATCTTGGCCTCAAAAGGTCTGGTCCACTCTCAAGAATCATTCCTCATAAACAACAAGACAAGAGGATAAACATGATGTGTCTCTGTCCTCAGATGCTTTTAAGATGCAAACTGTTTGAATATGTTGAACTTTGGAGGATTTGATTAATTCCATAAGGCAAATCATTTGGAGTACCTACATTGCACCTACATTTCTTTTTGGTTTTAGTTTTCAAAAGAGATCGCAAGGTTGACGATAAATTCAGTTTCACAATAGATTATCTTATATTTGTATACAAATTGTGCATCTTACAAGATTTTCCTTTGCGTGGTACATTTGTTCCTTAAAATGTAAGCAAAGGTCAAAAGCAAAGTTAAACATCTGCTTGGTAAACCAATTGAAGGATAGCAGAGGGCTGCATGTTTTGAATATCAGCCTGTGAATCACTTACTGCCACATTCAATGCTAATGTGCATGTGAGTGTTATGTCTATGCCTGTTTGCATTCCTTCACACTTTTTAGAGCTGCAGAAATGTGGTTGTAGGGTTACGAGGCATTTGTTTGAGTCAGAGTCCACAGATGAAATCCAGCTGTTGTTGCTAACTAGCCCTGCCATAATTCATATAGGACTGTCTGTTTGAGATGCAGGTAGATTGTTTTAGCAGAATTAGTAGTATATTTATTTGGATATAATGACTACTTAAATAGAATGTAAGGATGTTGCATTTCTCAATTCCAAAGCACCCAATACGATATGTTTTAAAGAAGATAAGGATTTGGAAGGAGAATCAAGGCATTTTTTCTTTATAAAGCCCACAATTACAAGTCACAAATTTGCCTCAAGGGATTTGAAATCTGTACAGCATATGGCATCCTCTATCCTAAGTTGTTTGGTAACAAAAAATAAAACTTCCAACCAAAAAAAACGTTTTAATGTTCACACAAAATGAAAAGAACTTTAGTAGGAGCGACACACTGTAATAGGGATGTATCGATGTCTTTACATGGTAAACATAAAACCTTGTTTCCATGTGTCTTAAAAGCAGGATACAAAAAAAAATATTGTAATCAACCAAGTATATACAGGAATTTGGTGTCTTGAATATAGCAAATAAAGGCAAAATAATTGGAACTTTACCAGACAAGGATGAGAATTTAATTGAGTTGGATGTTTGGTATTTACAAGAAACCGCACATCATGTTACAGTATTAAACAGCGGACGCACACACGCACACACACACACACACACACACACACACACACACACACACACACACACACACACACACACACACACACACACACACACACACACACACACACACACACACACACACACACACACACACACACACACACACACACACACACACACAAGACGCTACATTTGATTATTTTAGCCTGGAGATTATTATGGTCTGTATCCTCCATAACTCTTACTTCCTGTTCCCACGGTACCGATCCCACTATAACCCTCGGCCAGTAGCCAAGACCCCACCGGTTTCACCCACGACTACTTCTTGCATTTAGAACCAGATGATTGAAAAACATTTCTTAATTTAGACACCATTGGAGCCCTGAACTGTCTGTTTAAACTGTCTTTTATAGCATCATCTGCAATGCAATGTTTCATTCAGGAATATTGTAATTGCTCAAGTTCCCACCCAGGCCTCGAATGCTGTCAGTTAAAGATGCATGACTCTTTTCAGAAGGAGTTGTTAACCACAGGGTACAGCAAGTGACAGGAAAGGCTTGCAATGATCTTGGTGTGGTTGGTTGATGTTCATTTTAGATCTTCAGATGAGATTCTGGCATTTTGATTAGTTTTTCCTTTAGTGTAAATTAACCGAAGATCTGTTTTTACAACTTTGCATAACCAGTAGGCAAGTACAGTAGAAAGAAGTTATTTAAAGAAGCCTAAAAATGGGTTTAACATCTTCTAAAAACATCTTCTCAAAGCAGTCTTTGTGTATGCAAGGACTTAAAATGACTCAGTTATGGGAGGGACACGTTTCTTTTCCTATAAGCGTCACCTACATTTTCCTACATGGGCAAAGAGTCTGTTCTTCAATGCCCATGATTTAGACTGGCTTATTTTTCCAATAATAAACTATATCAGTGAGGAATGTGAGGCTGTTTCCTTTGGACCCTCACTGCTCTACTTAAGAAGCCTAGGGGTCGAACAGTGGGGGATTATAGGGTGAATCATGAATGGGTCTTTCTTAACCATGGATGTAACTGCTCTAAACATGTGAGCAAGGATGCTGCATGCCTGTGTCAATGTTCATGCTCGCCCTCTGTGATGCGGGCCTAGACAGAGTCTGGACTGTAGCGATGACTCTTAAAGGAAAATAAATATTCTGAACTGACTTTCACATACAGTACATCATTATTAACATTCCAAAATAGAAAGCACACACATTATCAAAAAAATAACAATTCAGATAAAATTGCACCTCTATTATCCAATAAGATTTTGTGAAGTCATAGTCAAATGTTGTGGGAGTAAGGCACAGTGGGAAAAGATAAGTACAGTGGGGAAAAAAAAGTATTTAGTCAGCCACCAATTGTGCAAGTTCTCCCACTTAAAAAGATGAGAGAGGCCTGTAATTTTCATCCTAGGTATACCTCAACTATGAGAGAAAAAATGAGGAAAAAAAATCTAGAAACTCACATTGTCTGATTTTTAAAGAATTTATTTGCAAATTATGGTCGAAAATAAGTATTTGGTCACCTACAAACAAACAAGATTTCTGGCTCTCTCAGACCTGTAACTTCTTCTTTAAGAGCCTCCTCTCTCCTCCACTCTTTAACTGTATTAATGGCACTTGTTTGAACTCGTTATCAGTATAAAAGACACCTGTCCACAACCTCAAACAGTCACACTCCAAACTCCACTATGGCCAAGAACAAAGAGCTGTCAAAGGACACCAGAAACAAAATTGTAGACCTGCACCAGGCTGGGAAGACTGAATCTGCAATAGGTAAGCAGCTTGGTGTGAAGAAATCAACTGTGGGAGCAATTATTCGAAAATGGAAGACATACAAGACCACTGATAATCTAACTCGATCTGGGGCTCCACGCAAGATCTCACCCCGTGGGGTCAAAATGATCACAAGAACGGTGAGCAAAAATCCCAGAACCACACGGAGGGACCTAGTCAATGACCTGCAGAGAGCTGGGACCAAAGTAACAAAGGCTACCATCAGTAACACACTACGCCGCCAGGGACTCAAATCCTGCAGTGCCAGACGTGTCCCCCTGCTTAAGCCAGTACATGTCCAGGCCCGTCTGAAGTTTGCTAGAGAGCATTTAGATGATCCAGAAGAGGATTGGGAGAATGTCATATGGTCAGATGAAACCAAAATAGAACTTTTTGGTAAAAACTCAACTAGACGTGTTTGGAGGAGAAAGAATGCTGAGTTGCATCCAAAGAACACCATACCTGCTGTGAAACATGGGGGTGGAAACATCATGCTTTGGGGCTGTTTTTCTGCAAAGGGACCAGGACGACTGATCCGTGTAAAGGAAAGAATGAATGGGGCCATGTATCGTGAGATTTTGAGTGACAACCTCCTTCCATCAGCAAGGGCATTGAAGATGAAACGTGGCTGGGTCTTTCAGCATGACAATGATCCCAAACACACCGCCCGGGCAACGAAGGAGTGGCTTCGTAAGAAGCATTTCAAGGTCCTGGAGTGGCCTAGCCAGTCTCCAGATCTCAACCCCATAGAAAATCTTTGGAGGGAGTTGAAAGTCTGTGTTGCCCAGCGACAGCCCCAAAACATCACTGCTCTAGAGGAGATCTGCATGGAGGAATGGGCCAAAATACCAGCAACAGTGTGTGAAAACCTTGTGAAGACTTACAGAAAACGTTTGACCTCTGTCATTGCCAACAAAGGGTATATAAGTATTGAGATGAACTTTTGTTATTTACCAAATACTTATTTTCCACCATAATTTGCAAATAAATTCTTTAAAAATCAGACAATGTGATTTTCTGGATCTTTTTTCCTCATTTTTTCTCTCATAGTTGAGGTATACCTAGGATGAAAATTACAGGCCTCTCTCATCTTTTTAAGTGGGAGAACTTGCACAATTGCTGGCTGACTAAACACTTTTTTGCCCCACTGTATACTATAAAACCAAATAACCCCCTGTGTTATCATTTTCTTTGTATAACTTTAACGTAATTTCAACGTCAAATATCCATAAAATCACAACTGAAGGGTTTGCAATCTTTGCATTTTTGCATTCCCTCAAAGCCCTGCTCTGCCTCACATGGCAGTATAGAATGAAGACATTTTTCAAGCTAAATTTTGTTTTAATGTTCCAATTGTAATGCTTCAGTTACTCTTGCAGCTCACGCACAACTGCAGCTAGGGACATTGCTGATGGGCATTTAGTCTAACACATGTTGTTGATTGAACATGTGTTTGCAGTGTCACTGAAGGATTAGATAGTGACGTAGACCAGTTGCCCTGTGGCTGCGCACAGTGATTGTAAGTGCGTAGAGCCTAGCATTTTAGATTACAGGCCTGTGTTGGATGTCCACAGGAGGTAATGAGTGGATAGACTGAGTCATGCTCTGTGTCGGCCTCTGCACTTCAATCACCAGCCATATCCACATAGAAGCTACTGTGACCAAAGAGATCTGCACTTCGTTACACTGCACTCGGCGTAACCACAGAGCGCATCATGTGACGCGCTACAGAGGAGGCTTGTTGAACTTGGATCCTTCTCCTTGAGTACGACCATCTGTGTCCCTTGAGAGCCAACATTGAGGACAAGAGTACATTTTCCCAGCTAGGCCCCTAAGAAAAGACTCATCCAGAGCCTCAACTCACATCTGGACGACCCAGAGGTTAGAGGCCAGGGTTGCAGGGATAGTGGAAGGGGGCTTCATTTCAGTTCTCTTGTGCTCGTATTGTCCCTGTTGCTTTGCTGCATTCCTCTTTTTGTGCAACTGACCCTGGGGAAAAAATAGTCTTCATACATTTGGTCTTAGCTTGAGTTTGTAAACATTAGGTGACAATATGGACATCTAGAGTTAGGGTTTTCAACTGGTTAACGGGCTCTGCAAAAGGAAGTCTGTGAAATATTAAATTGTTTTACAACCCTGCTTCAATCTAACTACAAAAACAAAATTAGCCGATTACGTTTGTCTTGAATTGTATTAGTCATTTTGTGTAAATATCCTTGGCTTTGCCTTTTATCTCGCGAGGCTCAACAAAAATGACTACATGAGGAAACACAATTCTGACATTTGGGTCCCTTAATGTTTTTTGGTTTCTAATAAAACAAATGTATCATATAGGACCTTTTGAGAAACACATTTTTAAAAAGGGATTTAGAATATATTGTAATTTATAAAATGCTTTCTCAAAGCATATCTGTAAAGATAAATTATTTTTTAACTTTTTATTAGCACCAGTGTATTTTGTTACAAGTGTTACAAGATGACCAAAATTAAATAAATTAGGCATGCCTCAAAAATAACTGCCAAACATTAGAGCAATCTCTCCTGGCCCGCAGCCAGAGGTCTTGCGAGGCAGCCTGTCTGTTACTAATCCAAACCAACTGTTGCTAGCCTTGCACAGCTTAATGAAATAGCATGCTGAGGGCAATGCAAGAAAAGTCCACTGAGTAGAGCAAAGGGACAAGTTGTGAGCGACCAAGCAGAGTGGTTCTAAAATAGTGAAGCGCGAGAGTACATTAGAGGCGGCCGAAGTGAATAAATGCGCATAGTGTGCTGGGGGAGTTGTGAGACGGGGGATGGGGCTCCAAGGATGTGAGTCAGATTCCCTGTCAAACCAGCGGGGAGGGGACCTGATGAGAAAGGGATAGAACCAAGGAGAGCAGGGGTGGAGTGGGGGAAAGAAAACCCGGCCCCTCTTACACTAGCCGACTCTTCGGCATTCAGCGTCAGCAAAAACCCTAATGTGATCAAGATGGAAGTTGTCTTTGGACTTTTCACTGCTCCCCGGCTTTCTGCCTGCATTTGGGGGCTTTACTGCTTTTCCGACAGTTTTACAGCCAAGATTCTGACTGGAGTCCAGAAAACGTCTTGCATAGACTTAGACTAAGGACGACTTACAAAATAATACGGATGTCGAGTCACTTGGAAAGCGATGGATTCATATTTCCCAAATAAAACCTTGCTCGCTTTCAACGGATGAATGAAAAGCCAACTTGCGACACATCTCTGGATAACTTTACTGGAAGCAAATAGTGGATCTATAATCTATTTGCTGGATTATCACCTGTTTTTAATTTCTCAATACAAAGCTACTGGATTATATTTTACAACACTGAGTCATTTACAAGGGGTAAATACTTTCGCTCCAGAATTAAATATTTGAATTGTATTGAAGTGTCAGTTTGGCAGTTCGACAGCAAGCTGAAGGAGAAACAGTTTTGGGACATTTGATGTAATCTTCCTTACTTACCTAATAACCCGGAGCAGGTTCATGACAGATGTTGCAGATGGGAGTTGGTATTATCCGACTCTTTTCCTGAGGAAACAAAAGGTGAAAACATTACTTTTACAGCTAAAGAAAGTTTTAAACATGTTACATTTTTTGGGAATAATGATAAATAATGTATATTAAAACTAGATTAGATATATATATATTCATAATCTCTTCCTGTACAATACTCTTTATTCTTATTTTTCTTTGTTGATGTTATGAATGAACATTTTGCAAATGTTAAGCTTGAATTGAATACACCCTGCTTGTTAAATCCATGTGTTCTTTAATTTCTGTACATTCTGACCCAGAACAGCAGAAAGAAAACGAGCGCAGAGCTTGGTTTGATTCATGTTGTTATAAGAGCCACAGTATGCATTATGATTCTATAGGCTTATTGAGATCCAGCTGTTGAGGGACAATAACTGTCATTTCCAGTTTTAGCTCCTTTTAGTGACTTCACTCTCATTTTTGTGGGTGTATGGATAGATGAAGATTGACAGTTAACAAACACCCAAGAAGTTACAGACCAAGTAACGAAAAACTGGTTTGGTTACAGTTTACGGTGTGAAAGCTGTTGACAAGTAAATGTCATGATGATGTTTCAGAATCCAGGTAGCTTTGTTGTCTTTATTCTTGGGTGCTTAAAAAATCGTCAGACTAAAACAACTGTTCCAGATCAAGTACATTCAATGAAGTGTGCATGCTGTAATGTGAAATTGGAACAGCTTTGCTTGAAAAGATTATCCCATGGTAGATTAGCATTACTAGGAATCATGTAGATCCAGCAAAGTTTATACTTTCCAGGGAATTGTGAATGCAGTATAATAACACCCCTTTTGAACTTTGATTCTCTACTCCCTGGCTGTTTACTTGAAAAGTGAAATGTTATTTACCACATTGTCATCTGCACATTCAGTTTCTGTAAACTCATAACTTGCCCCATTTCTCTTCTCAATTTCGTCAGATCTGGTTCCTGATTTTTGCCTGACATCAAAAGCAACTTTATGGGATAGCACTGGCTGTTCACAATGCCAGTAGCCATACGGAAAAGAAGTTGGGAGGAGCATGTGACTCACGCTTCTGGATTACAATACAGTTATGATGATCTGGACCTGGTCTGCTGTCATGGGGTGGACAGCGAGGGGCCATGGTTGGGAGCAGGGGCTTCCAAACAAGGTAGACGGACGAGGTGTGCCTCCATGCCAGAGGGCTGCCACCAACTATCCGCAGAAGACCATGTCCAGGCACTGGAGTTGACAGCTCCTGTTGTAAATGATAAAGCTGGATCACAAGAGTTAACGCGAATGGAAAGTGATGCAAAGGTTTCTCTGGAATATCAGGAAGAGTCCGTTCATGGCCCGTATGAGTTAGTGGACGTTAATATTCACCAAAGGGCTTCTGAACCAGAGCATGTCCATATAGCAAACATTGGAAAGTCTGGAGAATTTCACTGTGACTGTGGGATGTCCAGTGAAAATATTTATTGTGCGACCGATAGCAGCAGTCACAGTGTGAAAACTATCAATGGTGAATGTGAAGTTGCCAAAGAGAGTAGCCAAAGACACGACATCTGCAATGACAATAATATCTCACGTGAAGAGCAACAATGCATCTCTATCTCTTCAAACAATGGGCCTCCACTGCCTGTATCTGCTAGTGAGCAGCCTGGCAAATGTCCAATTCATCAGGAAACAAAGGAGAGCCATACAGAGGGTAACAGCCGACCTCCTGAAATCTCTGAGGCCACATTAAACCAGTCCTCTGCTGCCGAACTGGAACCTCAAAAGGGCCTTCCAGATGTCGAGGAAGAGAAGCTTTCCACCTCTGGCCATGCCGATGTAAGTTTGACCTTACCTGTTGGTGTGCTGCCTAGTTTAGTTCATATGATGGATAGTGGGGATGTGATTTCACAGGCTTGCAAATCTATGGAACCAATTGTGACTTTAGTGGTAGAGGATTTTTGTGACAAAGGAGTTATTGAAAGCCGGAGTTCAGGGTCTACCAACACGCTGGATGAAGAAATGACGGTGAATGAAAATACTGGACTTAAACATTACTTGAGGGACATTCAACAAGGAGAGCAGGATCATCATGACTGCAGTCGGGTATTGGATCAGGCTCATGCTTGTGAAACCTCCCACCAGACATCGTTGACACAACATCATGTTGAAATTAAAGCAATGAACGGGCCTCAGGGAGAGAAAAGTGGACAAGAAGAAGGCAGCAAGAAAGCAGCAGAATTCAGGGATGAACCAATCACTTCATCAGATATTTGTTTCCAAGGTCAGTGTTACTCTTTGACAGTCAACAGAATAGTTTCAACTGAAAAACTGGATACTGGTGACCCCATAAAGTCCTCAGTAAGTCAACCGATGGACAACAGAGATGAAAACTCAGTGTCCAAAGAATTGGCTTGTTGTGAGAATCAAACCATAGCCCAGCAGTTGGAAAATAGCTGTTCAAAACTGGATGCTATCCCAGAAGTTAGCCACGTTGAGCCACATGACATCCTTTTACTAGATCCTCAAAAGAACATTGCCTCAGATTTCATCCAAAATCCACATGTTCAGCAATCCCATATGGATGATAAACATTCAGCTCCTGATCAGCACAGCGAAAACCTGTCGCCATGCCCTGCAGAGGTCAATGAAGAGCTCTCACCAGAGGGACTCCATGGCAACCAAGCTTCTGGTTGTTACCTCAGTGAGTCACCTGCTCTTGAGGTAGCAGATGGCCGGAGGGAACACCACAGGCCAGGAGCCACAGTCTCTACAATGGACGAGCCAGACGAGGCCGCTCACACAGATCTTTACAGTGACACACAACTTGCCAGTCCTGGTTTAGATGAAACGAATGAACCTGGAGATCAAAAAGAGGACGTTGTCAAAGTGCGTATGAGAAAGGTAAGGCTGTATTTAATATAGATTTAGAAAGAATGCAGGGGATCGTATTCGATTGTTATCTTATTTCTTTGTAGTAATTGAGATTCTGGTACATCTCTGCCTAAAAATTAAGTACATTTTTTGAAAATAAACTGACATATACGAGGCATTTATGGCCTTCAAATTATTTTTATCCCACACTCTGGCAAGCGTTTCGGAAAACAATGACTTCACTCTCACATGCTCACAGATCTGTGAGTGGGGGGATCTGTGAAATGTTTTACTCTTTCTCAACCGCTCATTGCAAAACAAGGTCCTATAAGGGCATGGAGACTATGAACACAGAGAGGACTGGAAGCTCAAGTAATCTCTGGTGTGAAAGGCTTAAACAGCTCTCCAGAAAATACTGTATGTTGTACTATTTGAACACTGTAGCTAACATGGTTGTTAGGGACAGTATATTGCCAAAAACGTAGGAATACGTTTAAAAGATTTGGGCACATTGGAAAAAGCAACGGCCCGAGAATGGGCACAGTAAGTATTAACTTTTAGTAGTTGCAGTGTTGGCCTTTTTGGTACAAGAAATCCATTATTTACAATGCAAGGAGCCTAAGAAAGGCATGTTGTGTAGACAAGTACCATATTGTGGAAAGTCTGATTCTTGTGATGGCTTCTAGCTGAAGACGATTACCCGCTTGTGAACAGCGACTCTTAACAGAGTTCATTGTGAAAATCGAATGCTGTTTACAACTTTCTTTCTATTTTGCATTTGGAAGCCCTACAAAAACATTTATTAAGACAATTGTTCTGACTTTTAAATTGATACTATGCATTTCTTCTGTGTAGAAAAAAACCAAGATAATCTGCACTGAAGCGTGCAGGATGCCATGTAGAAATGGCAAGTCGGTGTGTGTTACCCTTACTCAAATATATTTCAAAGTAGTTGCTCTGTATGCATCATGAAAGATAACTTATGATGTCATGTTAGTGATAATACACACTCCCGCAACCCCCTTACAAAGTAGAATAAGATCATGTTTTTCAACCTTAAATGGTGTGTGTGGCATGAGCTATGATGCTGACTGTAACATTATGCGATCACCAACACAAGTTGGTATGATGCATTATTGGACACTCTGGTTGGGTTTGAGTTCCTGAAAATTATATTAGTTGTGTAATCCCTGATATTTTCATATATAATAAGATTTTAGCGAGCAAAGAAATCTTGGATGTCTTTTCAGTAATGACGAAAGTTGACATCATTACCTTAAGCTGCCACAGACGAGACATCGCAGTCCACTGCACGGACATGGAAAACCATTTATAACCATTGGCTCTAGTTTCAATTTTAGGATGATTTTCAACCTTTTGATTAAATAACCCAAAGAGTTGGCTCCTGGTACTTATGTGGGGAAATTCGACCATTACACCGGAAAGCGCCAACGCAATTCATCCACCATATGGTGATGGCTGCCTCCTCTTCCACAGCACCACATGGTTATCGCCATGGGATGGATTTACATTCTTTATGAGGCCAGTTTACTAAGAAGATATGATTTAGTTAAATAAACGTCCCTAAGGGAGTTTGGGACATAAGATAGATATAAAGAGCAGTAAAAGCTTTTTAGTCTTTATTATTATGAAGGTCATTACTTAGCTGATGTTAATATCTGTAAGTGGACAATAGCAACAGTAACCTCGAATTATCTCTGATAAGAAATTGTACTAACAAATGATTATGTCCCTCGTGAGACATGTTGTTGCAGATTTAGTTTGTGAAATGAAACCATCTGGTTTGCATAATGGCTTCAGATGAACCTGATATTGGGCTTTGTTACTGTGTTTATTTGTTTTAGCAACAAGGCTTTATCCTGACCCAGGGCCAAACTGGCTCAACTGTCGCTTATCTGACAGCAGACTACTTGGCAACATCAGCATCTCAGTGCTCTCTTTGTCTGCTTTTTCTCTTCTTTTCTCTCCATATTTCATATATCAAACCCTCATGCTTTTGGTTACTGTTTATGAATGACAAACCTACATTAAACAGAGTGTTTGCACATAGTAGTTTGATGCATAATCTTCTATATTTAGCTCCACAGAGATAAAGACCCTCAGTTTAATGGACAGGTCTGAAAAATGGGATGCAGGCCACAGGGTGTAAGAGGGGGTTTGAAAAAGAGAGCAAGGGAAGGGGAAGGGGGGGTCTAAGAGTTCAAACAGTGTGGGAACTGTCTCCCATCTCAAAAAACAGGAAGTGAAGAGGAATGTAACAGAAACCTCAAAAGATGGGAAAGAGAAAAGAAACCTTCTGAGAACACCCAAACCGCCAGAATGCCCCCCGAAAAAAACGTTGCCTCACTGAGGCGCCTGACTTTGCACTGCACTTGTTTTTTACTCTGCTGTTTTGTGGCTGTTATTGCCATCTCGAGCCAGATGCTTTTGTTCATTCAGTGAGGCCTCGTAAAGATGTCATTGTTTTACCACGATACAATGTTTCATTGTGATACTTTGCCAAGGAGACAAAACGTAACAATGTGCGCTGCCACTAGCTAGGATTGCCAATGAATGCATCAATTTGAGACACATTTCCATGACACACATGGCCCCCGATGTCTATTTGCTCTCAGCAAACCCAATAGGAACTGCTTTTGACAGGGTAATTTGGCACTAACTGGAAAATAAATGTAATCCCAAGTCATAGGACGTTATTAGGGATGGAGCAGGAAGCCGGGCGCAGAGCTCCAGCTGGGGCTTGGTTGTCGTGATGCAGATTCTATCTAGGATCCATAAAACTGTCAGCCTCACACACATTAGCATTAGTCACAGCTTGTATGCATGTCATCATCTGCACACACCCATTGTAAACTTAACTTAAAAAAGATTGAGCTACATGAGCTGTGTCACAGGTTTTGTTTAGTACTTACTTTAGCCTACATTAAACAATAATATGCCTTGCTAATGTATCACGTGACAAATGCTGTCTTTTTCTGCATGTCATTCTCTCTCTCTCTTTTCCCTTTCTTGTCTCTTCATGGCTATCAATGAAGGAATCATATTAACATGTTAACATGACTCTATACCTCTGCCCCAACAATTACGGTGGCTGTGTCCCATGAGCTCACCCTTATAAAGTATTTTACAGGCCGTTTTTGCGGAGATTGTAACAAGATTTGTTTGGGACTAATGAGCCGGCTGTGTGATGTCATTGGTTCTTCTTGCTCGAGAAGCTTAGACAGGGAGCCACACCCAGAGCCAGGATAAATAACAGGCAGAAGGAAAATAAAACATATAAAGTACTTTGTTAAGAACTCCAGAAAAGGAATAAACAAGTGTTTGAACTTCAGCAAAGAGTTTATCAAACTATTCACGATTGAGGCATAGCAAACAAAGACAGAGTGGAAGTTGGAGTGTGGAGATGGGCTGGTTGTCATGGAGCTTGTCTTACCAGAGACACACCACCTGAGGTCAGTGTGAGACTTGTGTTTGCAGCTTTAGAATGCTAATTAAAACCTCTTTCAACACAGAATACAAGACTATGGGCGGAATGTTTTAAGGCTGAAAGTCATATGTTTAAGAGATAAACACTGTATGCAAAGGATGTTGGAAAAGCAGGGGAAACAACCTGGACTATTTTAAGACGGATCGGTGTATTTGTAAAATGTTGATACATCCTGGATCAAGGTCATTTTGGAGTCTTTGATTTGTAAGGAAAGTAAAGCCAATAACTAGGGACTTTGTTAAGATTGTAATACCTTTACGCCAACTAGACTGGATCCTTTATTTTTTATGTTAAAAGCAATACTGTCAGGCACGGAAGCAGATACATCTATTACATTCATTAAAGTATAGACATGTTTTAATAAAATGTAGGGGACCTCAATAAAAAGCAGCTATCTCTGAGGTTTCTCAACAAAGTGTAGCCTAAACTGAAAATGCATTTATTATCTTAATTACTGATTTATCAAAATATAAGTTCTCAGATAACGGCTACATTCAACATTCAACACAACACCCAAAGTAATACATTGTTTTTTAGAGTATGTTGAGGTGCTTTCCCGTTCACTTGAAAGTAAGCCATGCCTACACTTAATACTTCAGAAGGCAGGAAAAGAAAAGTAACCTTGTGCATGGGGGCAGAGTCGCAATGCAAGGCTCTTACTTATTGATCAGGATGAATACAGATTTTTCGTGTCTCTACACGTTTATGACATACAATCACATACGATGCAATGTTCATATTTGTTTCTTGTGATTTGTCTGTTTATTCAGCGTGAGCATGCTCGTTTGGACTCAATGGTGTTGCTGCTGATGAAGCTGGACCAGTTGGACCAGGAAATTGAGAATGCCCTCTGCGCCACCTCCTCTATGGGCAGCACGCCGACCCTCCATCGCAGACAGCTGCTGGTACACACCTGCATGTTACCCTGCTGTTACTCTTTATACAATTATTTTACATTTCCTATGTCTATTCAATATTTTATGTTGTCCTTTATCTTGAGTATTTTCTCCTTTATTGGCCATTTTGAGGCTTAGCAATGCCTATATACACTCTATATTAGGGATGGGAATTTGAAAGCAAATGTATATTCGAATATTCGACCCCCAAAAAAACGATTAACCGATTAACCAAAATGTACATATCCTATAAAAAAATATATATATTTTGAAAAATAAATAAATACATGTTCAAATAAGTATAGAAACCAAGTGAATTTGTCAAATGTGTTGAACTGGTGATCACAGTTTGAACAGTTGACAACTATAGGCCTACAGCTTTCATGCTTAAAAAAAACGTGGTTTTCTGATGGATTTGGACAGAGAGAGAGATCAGCACCTGCAGCTCTGCCTGCTGTGAGGGACCGGTGAGCGGAGAAAAACACACCTTTAGACCTCACACATTTAGCTATGGCACTGTCGTATATATTGAATTATTCCATTTGATAATATGTAATCAATTTAGGCACCCCTCCCAACAAAAATTACAATACAAATATTCATAACTCATATTCTCATATTCAAATAATAATTTTTAATATTAGATGAATCATTCCCATCCCTACTCTATATCAATGACCTCCTGATGCACTGTGTAGTGTACTCTACATTTATAAAACTATGCTCTTGATCATCTTTGAAGCAATACTTGAATAAAAGGGATAAAACTGTTTTTTGCGATGTAATGCCTAAGTTGTAATATTTATCTTTCAAAGGCACAGGAGTTTGAGGCTGGATCTGTCCCAGCAGCATCACGAAGCCCGCCCCATCCATACCTTCCTGCTGCCTCCACCTCAGAATATACCCCAGCTCTTGGAGCAATACCTAAAAGTGGGGTAAGTCAGATCTCTAAGATATACCAATATACTGTATATCTAAACATTAATCATCAGGTCATGAGATGACACATTTGGAAAGACTGCACGTCGCATATCTTAAAGGTCCCATGTCATGGCCATATCCACTGATCATAATTCCATTGTTGAGGTCTACTAGAATAGATTTATATTGTGCAATTTTCCAAAATCACTTTGGTTTCTCATACAGCATCTCTGTAAACTATGTGTATTTACTGAATTTCACTCTCTGCCTTTAACGGCTCGTTATAGCTCCAATAGCTCCAGCCCCCACCCTCCCTGTGAGCACAGTGCTCTGATTGGTCGGGACGTTATGAATCGCGCTGAGCTCCGTGGAGGTGTGGTTTCCTTGTTTAGCGACAGCGAAACACAGCCAAACTCACCCTGAGTACACACAAAGTCACAGCCGAAGTAAAAACAATAAGTGTTTCTTGATATTGAGTAAGAAAAAGGTTGATAAACGCTGTGAGAATGGGTCTGCAGAGAGAATTTCGCCGCGATCCCAAGTGTCTGTTATCAGCCTGCAGCCAGGGAGGAGAGATCACCCGAGCTGCATGCACTGAGTGGAAGTCCGTGGATTGGTCAATTTGGACCAATCAGCGGGGGCGTAACGTAACGGCTCCACGGATTGGTCCATTTGGTTCCGGGTAACGCATGACATCATGCGGTACCCGGAAGAATCAATGGACAGAGACGTATCTCCAACGAGGCGTTTTGGGGAGGTATTTTCTGTGTTAGAGTTTTACTCGCTACAGGGTGTACTTTGAGGGTTTTGACTCTGCAGACCGTTTACATGCATAAAAACCTTCATAACACACAAGGGCATGGGTAATAACCGGAAAAGCATGACATGGGACCTTTAACTATGAACAGCTTGATAGACACATTAAGACATCATAACTCATCTTTGTTCTTTAATCCCTTTTTGGCTTTCTTTCCTTCCCTTTTCTTTGTATTTTGTTTGCATTATATCTTAACTGATCTAAAAAAAAACGTTTTGAAAGTTTAAATAAATCAGGAAGCTTAGAGGGAGCACACACACACATAGACTTGTAGTGAAACACCCAGTTGTAGGAATGTCCTCGGGCACTCAGGGCTTAGCCAAGCAGACGTTTAAACTCTATAATTAGCTGGTTCCAAAGATCTAGACCTCTTCGCCCCAACAAAGGGGTCAGAAAGGGGCTCTAAGGGTGAAAAGCCAGGGCAAGGGGGAGCGAGGTGGGACACGCTTCAAGTGAGACGTGCGTCTTCAAACCGCCTTCTTGCTCACTTAATGACTTTGTCAACTTCCTTTGCTATTGCCTTCAGACACAGGGCAAAGCGAACAAGGCCGGTAGCCAGTGGACTGAAACCTCAAGGAAGCTTACAATAGTTGGAACACATGTAAAAAACAACAGTTTTCACCTGTTTTTATCTTATGATGTGGTGATGCATAATAAGATATCCCTAAACCGGGAACAGGATGTTTCAGATCCATAACAATTCTCTTATCTAGCTAGAGCAAAACATTGCAACCTGTGGAAATATCAGTGTTCCTTGATGAAATTCTTGACTTATCTCTCGCAATTCCTTGTTGACATTGCTTTGTCTTGTTGAACGTCACAACTCTTATGCTGTCTCGAAGGAAAGCAATATTTCATGCATGTGTGACGGTTACTTTTAGGGAGACAGAGCACCGTGTTCTGTGATGTGTGATGTCTGTGGTCAACTGTTACCACATCCTTTATTCCATGCAGTAACTCAGGTAACTCACTAAGCTTGGGTAAACAGTGCTTTCACTGCGCCTAATAGGAGGCTTTTTACAGTGGAGGCTCTGCGGGGTGATTGATTGAGGCCAAATAGATGATGACTCCATGAAGGGGATTCGCAGTGGTTAATTGTTGAAGGGACTGTTGAGTCCTTTCAATCTGAAAGTGTTGGGACGCCCACCTAATCTTTTTAGCGAGACAATACAAATCCTTTAAATGATGTAAACACGAGGCGTTTTGTGGAAGAACCGGGGTTGAGGTTTTCATTCAACCAGATATCAAGGTTGTGTTGTACAAGATGATAATATAATACATTATTCAAACACAGAATAATAATTAATTCATTTATAAAATAGTACTTTGTTCTAAAAAATTAACTTTAACACATTTATTTTTAAAACAATTATTACATTTTAAATGTCCCACACAATCAAGTTATTAAACACACTAAATACTTAATAATTTAGTGAAAACCAAGCTTTTGCTATGAACAGAATGTAATCCAATATACTGAGTTCTACATATAAAGACAGTCTTGAAAATAGAAAAAAAAATCACTGGCTCTGTGCTACCTACATTTCTCGCAAGCATATAATGCATTGAACGTGTCTTGACATCCATCATTACAAGAGGTATTTGCAAGTTTACACAGGACAGCAAACAACATGTATCTTTTTGGCAAGACAATGGTAAGGGCAACCTGTTTTATAGGAAACATCAACACAGAAATCGCTACCCTAGACACTTCTGTAATTTATTAGTAGAGATCCAAGAAGTAAAACTAAATGAATAGTATGTGGACCTTTTTTACAGTGTAACCAAAAACATTTAGGATAGTGCGTTTGTGTGTTCTTACTGTCCCCAACACATCCTGGCACTCGCTGTCACTTTGGTGTGATCGTACTGAGCACACACTTGTGGTGTTCTGTCCTTTCTGTCCCACCGATAAAAAATGAAGTGGTGGTATGTGACTGTTTACGTTTTTGACGAGTGGACACTCACTAGGTAGTGTTGTGCCCTCTCTGCAGTGGAGAAGACATTGGGTTCAAGTGAATAGATTCCTGGCTCTGGTGGCTATTGTTGGCTTTCAGCAGGTGGCTGTTATTCTTGCATCGAATGTGGGGCTAACATCTAGCGGATGTTGTGCCACAGCAGGTGTTTTTTCTCTTGGTGGAACGGCTATTCTTTGCCCCAGAGTGTTTTTGTTGGCAGGTTCTTATTACTTGCTTTTATTTTACGTGCATTGTTGTGTTGGCTTTTATTTGGTTTATAGACTCACAGTTGTCTATTGATTTGGCTTTATATCATATTTAGGGTTGAAACTAACTCTTTATTGATTCGTCTATAAAATGTGAAACAAAAGACAAAGTTGCTCAGGCTAAAGGTAAGGTTGTCAAATGTTTTGTTTTGTCCCATGTCTACTGTTTTGTGTCCAGTCAATTTACAATCCCATCAAACAATGACAAATTGAAAAATAAACATATTTAAGAATCTGAAACAATACATATCTATAATTTTTTTTTGGTGTTTCCGAAAACTGTTGAGTTTTGATAATTTCAACAGTTTCAATAAATAGTTTCAACTGTAATTATATTTTTTCACTGACAGATTCCATTCTGTGATGTAATTATTTCCCATCTTTTGTGGTGGTGGCTTTGTTATAATTGTTTAAGGATTTGTATAATTGCCTTTCATAGCAGTATTAGCCATCATTAATGTGTCTTTGAGTATAATCTTTAGTGCCTAAGGTATGCGTGGTGTCAAAACCATTTGTTATGCGACTCTATTTTTAGAGCTCCATAGCTGCAAAGGATGTGCCAAGCCACAGAGGCGGGTGGAGGCTGCTGACCCTTGACCACCTTCCTCTAAATGTTACAGTCGGAAACAACACATCAGTCACCCTCAGCGCGGAGGGTTCCCACCAGAAAGACAGACCCTGAGTCCCCTCAAAGTCACAGACCATGGCTGTCTGTCATACACTGTATGGTGTCCAGGAAGGCTCTGCCCTCATCTTCTTTGGTAAACATTCCAGGGTGTCCTTTGACCCCATTTTTGGATCTGTATTATGTCTCTATGACAACAGCGTTCCAAACACAACCTGTGTCATCTCCATAAGTTGTTTTGCCGCTGTTTGACAGTCAATTCTGAAAGTACCAGATTACCAATGTCCGGAGTTTCCATGTCTGGATTCAAGAGATATTTTTGAGAGATGATTGATTGAGAGATATTTTTATTTTATGTCAGAAATACTTTATTCCCTATCAGCTGATGATGAATGTTCGTCGCTCTTTATCTGTCTGTAGTTGGGCAGACAATAGAAGTGCTGTGGTTTGCGTGCTAAGGTCACTAAAAGATCTCTGCTCTGTCCTTCCTCTTTGTTCCGGTTTGGCAGCCTCAGAGTCCCCAAACATCCTTTATTCAAACCACGCCTTCCCAATGTCCCACAGAGATAAAAGACTCAACATTTTTCTACTTTCACTGGTTTTTATCTATCATTAAATTAGCTTCCAGACTCTCTGTCTTACCCGTCCTAGGTCAATAGTCAACACCATGTGCAGCAGGCATTATCCTGTTTGCCTACATTCCACTAACTTATTTGGCTAAAAGATTGTTGAGGGCCATAATGAGTTAGTGAACTATGGAGCCAACCTCCATTCAGTCCGACATGGGCTGCCAGTAGTGGCTCTAGTCATGGCCACGCTATCCGCTTTGTGTGGTGTAATTGTCCCCAAGGTCACTCCTCTGCTGAGCACAGCTGTAACAAGGAGACAAACACAGACCTGCTGGGGTTTGAAAAAAGAGGGTATGAAAAAAGAAAAGGCTTGTGTTTGGGACAGGATGTGGAAAATTAACTTCTCATCAACCCCCACAAGGAAGTCTTGTTTTTCGTGTAGATTCAAGGCTATAGCCATTCCATAAAACTATCAAGGAACAGTATAAAGAAGGGAATACAGAATACATATATATATTTTTTTTATTATAGTTGGCAAAGTCTCATAAAACAACAAAGTTAAACACAAAGCCAAAACATGGCATCATGAAAAGTGTGTGTACATGTTTCAGCTTGCATCAGTGTGCATACTGCATCATTTCTCAAATTGATTTGAAATATGCTTAATTGTTTGACAAAGTTCAAGCATCTTCTGTGGAAGTCAAACTTCAAATACATTTTTTGACACCACTGTACTCAATAGCAACTCTTTCTGTTTGTTTTTATGACAACATACTCCCCATCATCCCCATTTATGGCTCCATGTGTTTTTTTTTTCCAAACTTAAATGAATCCTAGTACTTCATCCAACATGAAAACATCACTGTGCTGTGTTCGTTGCTAACGAGTACATGTTGGTAGTGTAAAAGGCACGCACTGAGTCAATGAAGCGTAACGCACATCTATTACGTAAAGTAGACAGTAACAGGCACAGAGAATAGTTGCAGGATGATGTTAGTTGTTGACAGTACATCTTAAGGGTGACTGAATAATGCAGGCATCTGGAAACACCCCTGCAGCCCAATGATAATGAACCTCCATAAATCACAGAAGGAGCAAACAAACCAAATGTACTCTCAAAAGCGTGCACACACACACACACACACACACACACACACACACACACACACACACACACACACACACACACACACACACACACACACACACACACACACACACACACACACACACACACACACACACACACACACACACACACACACACACACACAAATTCATAGATGCTGAGACATGCACACAGGAATTTATTGTAAAACCAGTACAGGTGCAATTTAGGCCAACACTCATTCAAGCTTTTGATTTAGGGTTTTACTTTTAACTGTAACATCTGTTAACATTTTAATTTTGATGATGTGTTCTTTAATTCGTGGTTGCCGTGGCTTTTTTTATTTTATTTAGCTGATATCTTTATCGTGGCACGTGAAACTGTTCATGTCCAGAAAGTGTGTTTCTTGTAATGTTTAGCCAACATTCAGTGTTTAGCTTAGCAGCCGATGCAGTGCCCTGTAAAGCAGATGGTCAAGAGTGTGCATTCTTTAGTATATCTCACAACATTATAAGCCTGCAAGGTCTCAACCACCGGTCCTTCTCGTATGTCAGTAAGCTTGGTGTCTGCTGTGGAGCCTCTACCGTCTTCTGCAGAGGACAGTCTAATCCCTCTGTGTTGTTAACCCACTCTCTGCTTTCGCCCAAAAATGTCAGCGGCTAATCCACAGGCTAGCATTGTTGGTGCAGTAGGGATCATAAGACTTATCCCTGTTAACTCTGCTCCATAAGCCACACATTTAACTTGGAGGAAACAGGTGACACATGTTGTCCTTTAATCAGAGTAATGAGACGGGAATAGAACAACTGTAATAAAACAGTCTAATTTGTTTTGGCATCTATTTTTAAACTTTTGACTCGATGTGTTTAAAACCACTTGTGGAGCTTCTTGGTAACATAATAAAGAAAAGCTTTTTTCTGAAGGATAAATACTTAAAGGATACATTGATACTTTTTCTCATGGCATTATTTAGTGGTTTGCCTTTTTTAGTACTGGTAATGCATGAATCATTAATAGATATACAAAATATCAACCAAATGTTTGGGGGTGGTTATGCAGATACAGCTATTGTTAGGTAAGCTTTGATCTAAAGTTAGACATTATAAAGATGAACATTTCTATTTATGCACAAGAGCAAGCTTTACTACCTTCACAGATGACCTCAGGGGTAAAGTTTGAGGATGACCTGTTGGTTTCCCTTTTGGGGGGAAGACTCTTTTGGTCAGACAAGTTAAGTGTTTTTCTCTTCCGGTGATGGATTCCAAGGGCCAGTCCACAGTGTATGCTCCAGGGGCTCAGCACTAAACCCCACCAGACACTGCCCGAAACCAGAAGCCTGTTGCTTTGGCTTACTCTTGTAAACAAAGACAAATATGTGTCTGTCTGTGTGCATATCGACTTTTCTCACTCTTTTTAAGCCAACATTGCCCCACACAGAACATATCTCACAACTCAAGGTCGAGCGGAAGAACCAGGCCTCAGCTGACGTTCTCTGTGTGGGTGATTGAGTACACAGTGCATATGGTAAAATCATTAACCTCCTCACAACTTACTCCAACAGAGCAAAAGTGCACCAATTCAAAAAGATTTTCACCTGGGCATCAAGCATTACACAAGACGTCAGTACATGTTACTGAGACATTTCACCACATTTCCTAGAAAGTTGTTTTCTTTTGAAATATCGGTTAAAACCAACATCTGGACACTAATATACATCTTCTACAGGAAATGTTCCAACGCATCATTACACCAAGTCATCACATCACTTCCTGTTGACACACTTCAAGTTTGACATATGGAAACTATTAAAATGTGGAAAGGGCGTGCGGGAAGAAAGTATAAGGTGGGGGGCGTTGAACTTCTCCTGAAGGAGAAGGCTACAATGACATTTTTTCCCACGTTTCTCTGCACACGTGCACTCGGGGGTCGACAGAGCATGGAGAATACATTCTTGTATAAGTGCAGGGCAGAAAGAGCACATTCATGCCAGTCAAAAACAGAAATGAGCTCCAGATAACATCTCCAAAGGCCCTGGACAGGCGTGCACATGCACTCTCTCACAAACACACACACACACACACACACACACACACACACACACACACACACACACACACACACACACACACACACACACACACACACACACACACACACACACACACACACACACACACACACACACACATACACACACACACACACACACACACACACACAATGTCTGTCCTCCCGCTATCACACACATTATCTTATACGTCTAGTGCCGGGGCCGCCAGCTTACCTGACCATAAGCCATCTGCACCAATTTAGCCATTTGCTTTAAGTGGTAGAGAAAAAGGTTTGGGTTAGCCTGAGCCCCCTAATCCTTGGCCAGGACAGACCATGGGTGGTCACACACACACACACACACACACACACACACACACACACACACACACACACACACACACACACACACACACACACACACACACACACACACACACACACACACACACACACACACACAAACACACACACACACACACACACACAGCTGTAGTGCATGAGTGAGGCCGGGGGTGAGAGGGTGGTGGGGGGTTGAGAGAGGCATGGTGGACTGCTGGGATTTGTTGTGCAAGAGCCACATGCCAATGGTTTGCTTAACATCTCCGACTAACTCACTCACACAGAACAACGTGTTCACACAGCTGTACACAATGTGTTCACTGGGTACAGGACGGAAAACTATTTGTTACAATGGCTCTGTATTGAACTTCAATCATGTTTATTTGTTAGTAGCCTCTAATACCAACATCTATGACAGGTCAAAGTAAAGCTATAGACAATATGGAGGCTTTGTTTTGTTATTTTCATGTAAACATGATGTAGCTTTAAAAGGGAATATTATGGGTTTAACGTTTTTGTCATTGTGTAACTTTAGACATAGTGATTCTCAAGTATTTAACGCTTCCAAACAACCCTCAGCCCTACTTGTTGGGTTCAACACTAATCAAAACCTAAAACATAACATCAATGTTTTGGTCCATGATTTTTGAAATAACTTTTTTTGATTGTAATTGTGCAATTTATCATTACTCAAACTGAATGTTATAAAACCCACTTAACTGAACTTCCTGCTACAGCAATAATGAACCTATTGCATGTTTTCCAGCAACAACACACACACGGACGCGCACACGCACGCGCACGCGCACACACACACAGACATGTGTAAAGCAAACACATACCATACCCCCTGTGCCGCCCACGCAACCCACTTCCAGTAAATTAGTGGCAGTAAATGAGGCAGCTGACGCTCTGAGCTCTGCAGCCTACAGCTCCCCAGTGGACACCTGACACGTCCCGAACAACCCCACACTGGGACAACCTGCACTGTGGCATGTTAGGGGAAACACCGTTAACCATCGGGAAAATATGTGACCGTGGTTCTGTGAAAACACTGGTACTTGCTGGTACCCATTCATTCACATTCTTGTCAAGCTCTGTGGTCTCTCACTCACATTTATTCAGCTGTAATTGCTGTTATGAGCGAAAACAGAAAATGATGTGAAGGTGAGATTTACACTGTGTAAGTGACTTCATGGGTCATTGGCAGGAACCCGTGGTGTGGTGTTTACACAATAGGAAGGGCGCACACTGGTCAACTAAAATGTCTTGTTAGTGCTAAGCAGAAATGCAACACAGACCTCACATGTTGTTTCAAATATTCAAGACTATTCTTTTTGAGGATTTGCAAAAGTAGCTGATAATTAAAGTACAGAAAGGGTAGCCTACTATGTGAGGTTAAATCTCAATGTATCATAAAGGATAAAGCTGGTCATATCAGATAGTCTTATTATTTTAAAGAAATCCTACAAAGAGACTAAACCCGGGCAAGATGTTAGTCCATCTGTCTTGTTACTCTCAGACTTCCCTACATGTTCTCTGGCACTCAGCCCAGAGCCTATTCCTAAATATAATCTAAGTATTTAAAATATTAAGTATTTAAGATATTTGGAAGTGACTATTCTCATCAGCGGATTAATACACTTTTTTTGAAAATACAGTGTTACCTGTTAGCATGCAGGAACTTATTATATGTAATTGATAAATGTCAAAATCAAAACAAGTTGTTAGTGTTGTCTTTACAGAATATCAAACTATCTTTTGTTTTGCACACATGTATATGCAGCGAGGACACCGTGCTAGTATAACTTCAGTCCAACAGCTGAAACAGCACTGAATATAAATCAGTCTCTGATTTTGCCTCACTGTTGTTGTTCTGTTTGTGCTGGAGATTTAGTGACGGGGGAGTGAGTGGGAGTCTCTGGCCTCTCCCTGGTGTCTTTTATAGGTCATTAATCAGCAATAAATGTTAAAGCTATTCGTCCAGAGGGGATATTTTACTCACCTTGTGTCTGTATGGTGACCTATGAAGTGATTAATGCTGTTTTTGCCCACACATTAAACACAAAGGCATGTTCACACACTTATAAAGGTACACAAAGACTAAGATGCACCACTTCAAGATTTAGATTTAAGATCAAGTTTGTATACGCAAAAAGCTCAACCACTGGCTTCTATGAAATCTGAACGAGACAGATTGAGACCAAGACAACATTTTATCCAGCAGTAATCGCCCAACTTGGTAGCAAAAACAAACTTGCATATGAGAGAAGGCATTGTGTTCAATGTCAGCAGACTGTTCATGCCTGTGGTGGTTCATCATAAGATATAAGAACTCTCTTGATCTTAAAGAGATAAAGGGCCTGTGGAGACAAATATTTGCCTCTTATTCTGTACTAATCTAAATGATTTATAGTGGATGTAACGCTCTTTATAACTTAATTTTGATCTGTTTATCAACCCCAGAAATGAAAGGAGAAATTCCAGAGAGCTACAGTACTCAACGTTAATTAGATTTCTAAAGTTTAATGTGTACTCACTCACTCATTTTGGGAAATAAATATTGTTTGGAATAAGTCAATCGAAAAAGCTTATATTAATCAAAATGCTTAGGAACATAAGAACACCTTCAGCTCACAGAGAGATCAATGGACTCAATCCCAGCTGCTTCAAGTTTCAAGGCTTTATTGTCATTTGCACATTAGCTACATTGTAGATATGGCAATGACAAACGTAGGTCACAGGCTCCTCCAACAGTGCAACATATATATAGGACATAGAATAGTACAAGAGAATGTTTGGAGCTGTGCAAGAATGTAAATAAACATAAAATAGAATAGAAATAGTGCAAAAATAGTCTATATACAAGTCAATTGAATGATATATTGGATACATTATTTACTAAAAGCAAACAGATGAATGTTTATGAATGTTTGTGGAAAAGTTCAGGTGTTTAATAGTCTTATGGCCTGTTGGATGAAACTGGACTATTAATTGGTCAAAAGCAGTCAAGAGCCCAGAGTCAATTTGAGGTTGTTGTGCAACCAGAAGAGGTTTAAGGGTGGTGGTAGGCATATTTTAATTAGACAGAGGTGACCTTTGGCATATTTCCCAGAATGTCAAACTATTCCTTTAACATGATAATCAGTGTGGCTTTTGCTGTCCTGAATCTGCTGTGTCAGTAGGTGCCATAGGGTTAAACAGGCTTTAAAGTAGCCACAGCAGGACACGGCTACATCACTTTAATGACTTGAGGTTAAAAAATAAAAATGGAGGAGGCTATTTATCTGAATAGAAATATCAGTAGAAAAATAGGATATTTACACATTCTGCACACCGAAGGCTAAGTGGATCAATTCTGTTGAGAAGGTACGCTGTCCTGTCTGATCTGTTCCAGGGGAGTGTGGATTAAAACAGGTCAGGGTGGGGGGGTCAGCAAAGAAACCTGAGGTCAAAAGTCAGAGGCAAGAAAGAACTCTGCATTCCAACTGACTGCTGCCATGCACACACACACATACAAACACACACACACTTTGCCAATGATATGAAGCATGACTGCTATATCTTTACCAAAAACCCTCTTTTCAAGCAGTAGTAAAAACTTACAACAAATCCAAAGAAGGGAATGTTACGTACGTAGAATGATGGGAATCTACTACAGCAACAAGATATGTTGTGCGATATTATCAGTGTTGCTCTCCAGACTACCTATATGAGGGTTGGATCAACATTGAATCAGAGGAGAATGTGCTGTGACTCTTAATGATGTGATATTTGTTCAAAAGTCTCTATTGGGTTTGTTATCTGCTGTGACCAGTTATTATGACAATTGCGCATCGGAAAACTATGCATACAGTAGCCTACAGAGTTTTAGGACCAATGTTCTCACTGTTTCTTTGTATGGCACATTGTGTTTCTACACGTGTCTCATTGGTGTGTGCTGCAACACATTCTTAAGAGGGCAAGGCAGGACATGGGGATATTTGCAATCATTGCTTAATAATCTGTTTGGTTATTTTAGTCACATTTATGGGTCGACTGGATAGGACACAATCACACTTGAAACCCGCCCAGAAATATTGTCTGTATCCTGGTGCTCATACATGAAAAAAGTTCAGAGATTTGGAGGCAGTACATGCAAAGGGATTGAAAATGTAACCCACCATATCATCAAACTGAAGAAGTACTTGGTTTTCATATTTTGAGGTTGCTAAATCAAGGCATTTAACTTTATGTTTTTATAATGATGCTCATTCAATTATAATCTTTGTTCTCTTCTTGTTCATAGAGCACCTCTACCCTTCCTGAGACAGAAAAAGCTGGTGAGTCCTTGCTTTTTTATTCATTCTTGTGTCTTTAGTCTACTCACAGATTTCAACACTCAAATATTAGTGTTAAGTTGCGTATTTGTAGATTTCTATTTCACTATTTTGTCACGTGTTTTTGGAAAAAGTGCTCTGGTCTGTTGCGTTGTGAAGAGATTCAGACGTACACTTTCTGATTGATAGCCTTGTCCGGTGTTCACATTAAGAGCCAAGGAAGGAAGAAGGGGAGGGAGGGGTTGAATGGGGGAGGACAGGCTCTGGTTCTATCAGAAACGGGATCCAAGTTTAGATAAGAACCTAGACTCATCTTGAAAACCATCAAGCTAGTCGCCCTTTCGAAGATAAGAACCAGACTGGATGTCGTGTCTGATGCTCAAAACTCTTGACCTGTATTTATTTACCTTTTGGCCTCATCTTGAACTTACCTTTTCTTGAGATGTTCCAGTGATCAAAAGAATATTCTTATATCGAAAACAACTACGAATTTGTACTAAGATGTGTCCATCCAATAATACACACATGCTTTTGTGACTTGACTTGGGTATCGTTTGTCAGCTTACTGTTATAAATCTTCACCTGACATCCTTCTGATAAATAGCAATTGATCGTGAGAACACACCCACTGTGTAGAGACTGGCCCCGCTTTATTGGCTGCGACCTCTCTGTCAGCAGTCTGCCGGTAATGCACAGGGTCATCAGGAAGCTATGGATGGACAGAGCTACTTTCAGACAGTCAGCAGGGGAGCAGTCTTCATTAAGCACCCCCCCGTGTCGTCCGTCCACTGGTAAACAATACCAGAGAGGTGGTTCGACGTGGAGACGAGGCATTCATCCCCCCCCCTCTCTCAAATCCTGCTGGGAGTCCTCACTCACTCTCGCTCTGTCTCTCACTCTAATTACCGCCTCTTGCTGAAAACATGTCATAGGAAATGTGCAGAAGCTGTCATTCGTTATTGTGTGTGTGTGTGTGTGTGTGTGTGTGTGTGTGTGTGTGTGTGTGTGTGTGTGTGTGTGTGTGTGTGTGTGTGTGTGTGTGTGTGTGTGTGTGTGTGTGTGTGTGTGTGTGTGTGTGTGTGTGTGTGTGTGTGTGTGTGTGTGTGTGTGTGTGTGTATCTTTGAGCACTACCTTTTGGTCTACTCTAAACTTTTTTAACAAGCGTGCTAAAGCTTGCAAAAAACGCACTGTGCCTACTTCAAAGGACTCAAATGTTCATGGTCATTTTTTCTTCATTTAAATCAGTCTGACTTCCTGTAAGCAAGTTATGTAACCTTCATCTCTGGGCCTGTGTGATGGAACCCAGGACTCTGGATGGTGGAGTGGGGGGGGGGGGGTTAGTACGATTGGGATTTGGCTGACTTTTGGGGGACTTGATGAAGTACAAAGCCCAGTGTTCATTGAGACACATCAAAGCCCCCTCTGTATCTCCAACATTTAAGCCCCTGGGAATGACACATTTGTTGCAGTGTTACATCACACACCATGCCCTTAAGGCTCCTGCTGCTCTGCCATGAAAGACAGCTCATTCATGGTTAATTTGAATATCTGTGTGACAACGGAAGCACACCAGTGATCAACAAGAAGTTTCCACAGCCGATGCTCTGTAATGGCTCAGTTGATGACCTCCCTGCGGCGCTGGGTGTACCTTGGTGAGTGGCCAGTGTCACAGCTTTCCTGTGCACGAAGAGGATGTGTCTACATGCAGTTGCAACTGACAACCTGTTTTTTAGAAGTGTTTTTATGGAGCTCCTGTGACGCAGTCTAAGCCCCACGAGGCCTGCAGCGTGCTCATGCACTGGAATGGCAATGACATAACTTATTCCATACTTCATAGCATCTGAAGATGATTAGGACCGTCATGCATCAAGTTTGCATGACGATGTTTATCACCGGTTGGGCATGGTCGAGGAGATGATGCATGTAATGTGCTGGGTGAGTTGATACACATGTACGATGTTGAAATCAAACTTAAGTAGTTGGTTTGACAGATTTAAAAAGCGTATATTTACACTGTATGATGGTATAGGCTGATGTAAACATGATTATAGATATGTTCCAATGAACTCCTTTGAAGCTAGACGTCTCAATGTCACCATTCTCAAGTCTATTGTGGACAACTCATGGCTGTTCATATTGAGGAAACTGATGGACAATAGAGAGGTCCATAAAGCAAAAGAGAAAACTAAAAATGTCTTATTTTCTTCTTTGTTTCATACAATAAGAAAGGTTTGAGAAAGAAAAGTTATTGAGCTTTCAAATGATGTCTTAAGCTTGAACATACTAAATGTGGTAAACGTGTAGGCAGATCTATATGGAGGTAATTAGTGTTTCACTAAAGATCTGTCTTGAAATCAGTCAGTGCTTATCTTCAGAGGCAGCTTGTTTAGCTCTGTGACCTCACATCCTCTCATCCTGGACGTTGACAGGTTTACCTTGTGTGTGAGAAAGAGAGAGGGCAGATTAGGAGGAAAGATAGGAAACGTGTTAATATTCAATTGTAATGCTTTAATCTGTGGTGGATAAAAATGCAGGATTGACTCAATTCATGACATTGAGACATTTCATATAGATTTATTATTGATTGAATTTTGGTTCTCCTACCAAACAAGCCAAACAATTTACCCTATTGGTTCACCTCTACTTCTGATGCGGGAGGTGAATGATAGGAACAGTAACCTAAAAGTTTGGTGTAGGCATACAACCACAAGTTTGTAATTCTAGTATAACTTTACACGGCCAACTGTGTTTTAATAAAAAGTTATTGGCATGGTCTTCAGCTGTCAAATGTCATAAACACTTATAAATAAATCATGCAATGTTGTTTGGCTTAGTGATATACAATCATTATTGATTACAGATTATTTACCTGAACTGTTCAAATGATACTGGTTTTGCTGAAGCTACAGGAAGCAATTGACATCAAGAGATTTCTTTCTCAACTCGCAACAGAAAAATGTGGGAAACTGAAGGTGTAACTCTCTCTTGTGTTTCTCTTTCTAGTTCTCTCTCTGCCACCAGTGTTGGAGCTTGTTAACAGCTCACAGCGATTCCTGGTTCTAAAATGGTATATAGTTTGTTCTCCCTGATTGTGGCTGAGGTTAGAGGCACCAGGCTGCGCCTTCCTGATCTAAATATAAAGCAGTGGGAATACATAAACAGAACACAATGATGGACTTCCAACCAGCAGCAGTTTTCAGTCCTGCCCTTTTACCTGGACTCTTGGCCTCATAGTCTACAGTACTAGCCTAGAATGTAGGTGGTGGAAAAGAAAACTGAGGGAAAAGGAAGTGGTTAAGCACCCTCAGAGGGGTCCTGTATGGGAGGCGTACTCCGAGACTAGTTATTTGGTGGTTCCTGGGAATAAGTTGTCTCATCATTCCTGTCTGTCTGGCTCTCCTTTTTTGTTTCCTTCTCTCTTGTATCCCTCATTTCCCTTCTACTCACCACCCTTCCCTTCTTGGAAGTCCAGTGACAAGGTTGTGTTACTGGTATTTAAAGCTGATGCTAAATGCAGCTGTGTTTTTACTGTTCACATACACAAAGTGACGCGTGGCCTGGGTGTTGACCTCTGGATATCCCAGTTGTTGTCATCGTATTATTACACACTTTGAAAGATCCCTTTTGTTGGTGCATCAGCTTGACCATTACTCATCTTTTAAATTACCAGAAAACAACTCAAATCTGAGTACCCAAAGGAAATATATCATTTAAAATGACTTGAAATCTCAAAATGTTGGAAATACAAGCTGTACTTAGTTTGTCTGATTGTTATACAAACAGAAATGTAGAAAACACAACCATGGTGCTAGCCAGGCCAGCTGTTTTGCCTGGCTCCAGTCGATGCTAAGCCAAGACAATCATCCTTTCAACATTTGGCTTGCAGATATGAGAGTGCTCTTAATCTTCTCATCTTACTCTAAGAGTATTTCCTTAAATGTCAAACTGATTATTTATTGAAGAATGTTGGATATATACTTGATTACCAGGGTAAACAACAAACAGTCTTTTCAGCAACAGATGGTGTCTGAGATTCCTGTTTATCCAGAGAACTTGTAATCAAGCTTTTTGCTTTATCAATCCTCTAAGTGGGCATATTTCCACACAAATTTCCACTTAATTTAAAGACTGTCACAGATCAATTCATTTCAGCATTCATACTAAAAGACTTGCTTTCCTAAGTTGTGACCCGCGCTCCTTTCTCCTTGTTTATACCCCGCAGCAACACGCCCTTTGAGGACATTGCTCTCATCTGAGAAGGTTCTTTGACAGATCTAATGAAGGTCCCTTTGCCCGGAGCCAAGTCAATAAAGCTCATGACCGGTGTTACAGTAGTTCCTGTTACTTTTTCTTTGATTGAATCTGGCTTATCTCACCACCTTTTTGCAACCCCTCCATATACAGTACAGGAGTCGCTGCGATTGTGCAAGGTCACATTCCTAGCCCCCCCCCCCCCTCTCCTCAGTCTATGCCAGCATCAACACATCCCCCCAAACAGCCCCTCCTCTCCCTACCCATTTGACACACTCTCTCCCTCACTTCCTGTGTGGAGAGTTCATTTAATTTATATTTCACACTTCCAACTGAATATGAAGCTGTTGCCCTTAGAAAATCATTATACTTTTATAATGCTTGATGCCACATATTGATAAACAGATGCTATTGAGATCATTTTCGACTGATGGTGCAATGATGACATCATTCACGTGGGAAGGATTATTCTTGAATCATTTTTCTCAATTAATTGGAACATATATTGTAGGAGCCATATGTGGCCAAAGCCCACGGAAAAGGCCAAAGAGGATTAAGGAGAGCGAAGGTGGGCCAGCTCACCAAGAAGGTTAATGAGCTGAAACGTCTTAAAGAAAATGATAGCAATGTGGATAAAGTGGAAGAAGAAATTCTGAATGACTTTGCTAAATTATATGGAGAGCTTAATGACATTAACAAGGAGTACGTAACTCTCTTACCTGAAGAGGAGGCGTCTGAAGACCAGCAACACTGGTTTAATCCCAAGTCAGCAAACATTGAACAGTTTGTACGCATAACTGAAAAATGGATTAAAGGAGTACGCGAAGGCACAAAAGAGGACCGTGAAGAGGAAGCCTGCTCGTCGGAAGTAGATGATATCAGGCCTGAAGACAGCGCCTCCAGAGCCAGTAACCATACAGTGGCTTCGTCTACCGTTTCTTCTGCGCGCAGGAGGGCGGAGGCTGAAAAGGCAGTACTGCTTGCTCGAGCAGCATCCTTAAAGAAGAAGCAGGCTCTTGAGGAAGAAGAAGCCTCTCTAATACAGCAGCAAGCAAAGCATCTCCAGCAGCAAGCAAAGCAGCTCCAGCAGCTCAAAGCTCAAAGAGAACAATTAGAGTTGGAGGCAGCTGTAGCTGAATGTGATGCAAAGTTAAAGGTGCTTGACGGGTATGAAGACCAGCAGGATGGTATGAGCAGCTACCTCAAACGCAGCCAACGTCATGGCAAGTCAGAGACATCTGGCACCGGATCCAGAACTGCTTCAAAACCAGCTAAATATGGTGAGAAACTTGCCTCAGCACACCTACTAAAAGGAACTGTCAAACCACGCCCAACAGAGTCAAGCATGTGGATGGACAAGCAGCATGGAGCTTCTGATGCAGCACACAGACTGGGCCCCAGAGAAGGTCACCGTAGAGGGGAGGAGAGGGACGGCTACGATGTGATGCAGCGTCAAAGTCAGATTACTGAGATGCTAGTAAGGCAGCATAACCTGTTTTATCTTCCTAAACGAGACTTGCCTGTGTTCAAGGGAGACCCGCTCACTTACAAGTCCTTTATAAGAGCCTTCAACCATGTCATCGACAGCAAGGCAGAGAGCAGCAGCGATAAATTGTACTACTTGGAACATTTCACCGGAGGGGAACCTCAAGAGCTTGTCCGCAGTTGTGAGCACATGGCGCCACAGAGAGGCTACAAGGAAGCCAGGGCTCTACTCCAGAAACATTATGGTGATGAACTTAAAATTGCTACCGCCTATATGGATAAAGCTCTAAAGTGGCCACAGATCAGATCTGAAGACGGAAAAGCTCTGAATACCTATGCCCTTTTCCTGATTACGCGCCGTAATGCCATGGAGGACATAGAGTATATGGACGAAATGAACAACCCAACTAACATGAGAGTCGTCGCCTCAAAGCTCCCATACAAAGTGAAAGAAAGATGGAAAAGTGCTGCTTTCGAGGTTCAAGAGAAAAAGGGACGAAGAGCAAGGTTTACAGACCTAGTGACCTATATATACAGACAATCACAAATGGCTAACGACCCCCTCTTTGGAAGCATGCATGATAACAGGACAACTACGGAGGGAAAAGTCAAAGCTGGCAAAGGGGAAGCAGTTTTGCCATAGCTGTCGTTCCAATGAGTGAAGAGAAAACACCGCCCTCAAACTTAAAGTACAGCCCCTCTGCCGCAAAGCCTGTCAATGCTTTTCAAAAACCCTGTTTGTTCTGCCATAGAGACCACACACTCGATTCCTGCTGAATCTTCAAAGAGCAACAACCAAAAGACAGGATTGAGTTTCTGAAAGCTAAAGGCCTCTGTTTTGGATGTCTTACACAGGGACACCTTAGCAGAAACTGCAATAAAAAGATGACCTGTCAAGTCTGCTCCCTAAGACACCCAGGAATTGTGCATGTTGAGAAGGACAGTGCTACATTTAGAAAGCCAGATGAGAACATCTCAAATGGTCTCGTGTCACTGACGCAGGAAACATGTGGATACACCGGGGCCGGAGAATGTGTACTGGCTATAGTACCGGTAAAAGTCAAGTCCAGTAAAAGTGAGAAGGTTGTGGAGACGTATGCCTTCATGGACCCAGGAAGTACGGCGACTTTCTGCACTGAATCACTGAAGACACAGCTGAACGTTCGAGGCAAGAAAACTACGATCCTACTCCGAACTATGGGTCAGGAGAAGCCAGCCCAAAGTTGTATCTTGTCTGACCTGGAAGTGTGTGGACTTGAAGAAAGGAAGTACATTGAACTCCCTAAGATCTTTACATGTAAAGATATACCGGTCAAGAAAGGAAACATCCCCCTGCAGGAAGACCTAAAGAAGTGGCCATATCTGAAGGAGGTGAAAATCCCAAAGATAAAAGGAGAAGTCACCATGCTTATAGGAACCAATACCCCTAAAGCTTTGGAGCCATGGCAGGTGATAAACAGCATCGGAGACGGGCCCTATGCAGTTAAGACTGCCCTTGGATGGGTAGTGAATGGGCCGAAGAAGACAGATGATGGCAGCAAGGCAGCGGATGGAGTTGTGAGCCACATTACAGCCAACCACATCTCCATAGCTACCATAGAGGAACTGTTGATCAAGCAATATAACACAGACTTCTCAGAACTCAGCTGTGAAGACAAAGAAGAGATGTCCCAGGAGGATCATCAGTTCATGCGGTCAGTGGTCAAATCTGCAGAGTTAAGGGATGGGCACTACTGCATTGGTTTACCACTGCGAAACGAGACAGCTAAAATGCCAGACAACCGCCGCATGGCAGAGCAACGTGCCACAAGTCTCCAAAGAAAGCTCAGCAAAAACCCGGACCTGTACAAAGATTACAAGGAATTCATGATGGGTATAATTGGAAAAGGCTACACTGTCAACATTCCCATAGAACAGTTAAGCTGAGAAGATGGACGTGTGTGGTACATACCCCATCACGGTCTCTACCACCCAAAGAAAAACAGGATAAGAGTAGTGTTCGACTGCACCTCCACATATCAAGGAACCTCACTTAACGATCAGCTGCTACAAGGACCTGACCTCACAAACTCCCTTGTTGGTGTCCTTCTGAGGTACAGAGAAGAGCCTATTGCTTTGATGGCCGACATTGAGGCGATGTTCTACCAGGTCAAAGTCCCTGACCAAGATGCTGATCTTCTGCGTTTCCTATGGTGGCAGGATGGTGATCTGAATAAACCGATGGAAGACTACCGAATGACAGTGCACCTGTTCGGAGCTACATCGTCTCCCAGCTGTGCATCATATGCACTAAGAAGAACAGCACAAGATGGAGGAGGCAAAACAACACCCGAGGTGGTGGAAACGGTTCTCAGAAACTTTTATGTGGATGACTGTTTAAAGTCTGTGGATTCAGAAGATCATGCTGTTGCTTTGGCCAGGGACCTCAGACATCTGTGCGCCAGTGGAGGCTTCAGGCTGACAAAGTGGGTCAGCAACAGTAGGGCCGTCCTGTCGTCCGTCCCTAAAGAAGACAGAACAACGGAAGTCAAAGATCTTGACCTGAACCATAAGCAGCTTCCTATGGAAAGAGCCCTTGGTACTCAGTGGTGCACTGAATCAGACACCTTCAGGTTCAAAGTGCAACCACAGGACAAACCAGCTACAAGACGAGGAATCCTGTCCATCGTTAGCTCCATCTAGGACCCCCTTGGGTTCCTGGCCCCATTGGTACTGCCAGCGAAGCTCCTTCTGAGAGACCTTTGCAGGGAAAAGAGAGGTTGGGATGAGAAGATAGACAGTGGGCAGGCCCAGAAATGGATGAAGTGGTTGGCCGACCTTGAGCAGCTGCCAAAGTTTTATGTGCAGAGATGTGTGAAACCGGCAGAGGTTGAACCCATGGATGCATATGGAACAGCTACCTATATCGTGCAGACAAACAACCAAGGCAAAAGAAAGGTTTCCTTGCTGATCGGAAAGTCCAGAGTCGCTCCACTGAAACACATCACCATTCCGAGAATGGAGTTGACAGCAGCAGTCGTCGCCGTCAAGGTCGACAAGATACTAAGAAGAGAGCTTCAGGTTAAGCTGGAGCAATCTA
Source organism: Notothenia rossii (assembly GCF_949606895.1). Classification (NCBI taxonomy): domain Eukaryota; kingdom Metazoa; phylum Chordata; class Actinopteri; order Perciformes; family Nototheniidae; genus Notothenia; species Notothenia rossii. Next base: position 23,402,492 of record NC_136912.1, on the reverse strand, counting down.
TCTTCTGGACAGACAGTACTACTGTACTGAAATATATTGAGAACGAAACGTCTCGCTTTAAAACTTTTGTCGCAAACAGCATCTCAATCATTCGTGAGGCTACTACACCAAGCCAATGGAGATATGTGAACACCTCTGTGAACCCTGCGGATCAAGCTTCAAGAGGTCTGAAAGTTGAGAGTTTTATCCAAAGTGAGAACTGGATACAAGGCCCACGTTTCCTGTGGAGAAATGAAAGTGAGTGGCTAGAAAGACCAGATCTGTCAAGCCATGTTCTGGAAGATGACGATGAGGTAAAGAAGGCACCTGCAGTCTGTCTTACAATAATAGACGAAGGAGTTGCCACAGTGAGCAAGCTCATTGATCATTATTCAAAATGGTGTAAGCTGAAGAGAGCAGTGGGATGGTTTCTCCGGATTAAAGATCTGCTGCTGCAACTCAGTGGAAAAAGGAAAGAGTTCCAAGCCGCCTGTATTAAGTCAGAAGACAACCCTGCAAATCAAGAAACCTTTCTTAATCAGCAGATGAAGCAATACAGAGCCACACTAAACAAGGATCTGCTCACCGTGGAACATTTGGAGTTAGCAGAAAAAGCGCTTGTTTGCTTCAGCCAAAGGCAGGCATATCTGGAGGAGATCAAAGCTTTGGAGAAAGGACAGACACATGTCAAGACGAGTAGTCCACTCAGCAGATTGGATCCTGTTCTGGAAGACGGCGTACTTAGAGTAGGTGGACGGCTAAACAACTCTGCTATGCCAGAGGAGGCTAAGCGCCCCCTCATCCTCTCTAAGAACCAACGTGTCGCTACTCTCCTTTTGCAACACATCCACAGAGAAGTTGGACATGGAGGCAGGAATCATACACTCTCAAAGTTAAGGCAGAAGTACTGGATTCCAAAGGCTAACGCAGCAGTAAGAAGGATCATAACTGATTGTACAGTTTGCAGGAGACTACATGCCAAGGCTGGACAGCAGAAAATGGCCGACCTGCCCAAAGATCGTGTATTGCCAGATGAACCCCCCTTTACCAACGTTGGAGTAGACTACTTCGGACCCTTTGAAATTAAGAGGGGACGCAGCCTGGTGAAACGGTATGGAGTGATCTTCACTTGTCTGGCAATCATACCAGTGCATATCGAGGTGGCTTACTCCCTTGATACCGATTCTTGCATCAATGCTCTGCGCCGCTTTATCAGCAGAAGAGGACAGGTGGCGATGATACGATCTGATAACGGCACCAATTTTGTTGGAGCAGAAAGAGAGCTACGTGAAGCCATTGAAGAGCTGAATCGGTCCAAAATACACAATGCAATGTTACAAAAAGGAGTCAAGTGGATCTTCAATCCCCCAGGTGCTTCCCACCACGGAGGAGTGTGGGAAAGACAAATACGCACTGTTAGGAAAATCCTTAATTCAGTGCTCAAACAGCAAGCCATGGATGATGAGGGCCTTCAGACCATGCTATGTGAGGTGGAGTCCATTATCAATGATCGCCCCATCACAAAGATTTCTGATGACCCCAATGACCTTGAGGCACTCACACCAAACCACTTGTTGTTACTCAAGTCTAAATCAAGCGTGCCCCAAAGGGGGGTTCAGGAAGGAGGATGAGTATTCACGCAGATGGAAACAATCACAATATCTGGCTGACCTGTTCTGGTCAAGATGGACAAGGGAATACCTACCTCTCCTACAAGAGCCCTTAAGACTATGTCAGACGCCAAAGGCGCTGTACGCAGCGTCAGCGTGAAGACCAAGACCAGTGTCTTAGTGAGACCGATCACGAAGCTCTGTCTGCTTCTCGAAGCAGTGTGATGCCGCCCCCCCCCCCCCCCCCCCGAGGAAACAAAAACGGACCTCCAGTAAAAAAAAAAAAAGGAATATAAGTTCGTAAAGTTGCTTAATTATGTTTAGATTATATGGTCCTATTTAAGTTTATTTTTAGTAATTGGTATGCTCCCCGCCTAGCCAATTAGGGGCCGGAAATGTAGGAGCCATATGTTAAAATGTATATTTAAATATTATAATCCTTTGTTATTAGTGCTATCATATCATTTATTTGAACCAGCCGTGTGAAATTGACGGCATAGACGACCGCAGCTGTACGTGATTACGAGACGTTATAGCCAACGGCAGATGCTGGTGATTGGGGTGTGAGAAGGAGAAAGAAGCACCGAGCAACATAGTTTTTTGACCTGAGAGAATATGTGTTTGTATTTGATACCTTTTGTGTAAGTAAAAAACAAACTATCCTGAGACGTATTTTGTCCGAGTTAAGCTTATTTGCTATCTGTGAGCCGAATTTTGGATTACTGGAACTACATATATTATAATGATCATAGTTTGATCTGTACTGTACCGTGCAAATATTTTTTTCGTAAACTTGTAGAATTTGATATGTATCCGGGACATTATTAAAGCACATAAATACTTTCAAAAGGATATTTTGACATATACAAATATTGCAAGTCTTGCAATTTGGTCATTGCACTGGTCCGTATAGCGACTTCAATTTGTAATTTATTAAAGCCCTATTTAGAATTACAGAAAGTTTGAAATAGTAAGAGTTTTGACAGAGTGTTTTGTCTTGGGCTTCTTTTTATTCAAACTTCGATTTGATTTATCATCACAATAAGTGTCTTGATTTCCATCATCTCAGCAATTGATTTGAGTCCAAACTCAGAAACCTCTTTGCTTCTTTATAATTGTTGAGACCTATATTTGGGGAAATCCATCATCCTAGCTATGTTACTCTTAACAGGAAGCCACTGCATGAAGGGGGATTTACAACAGGAAGTCAGCTTGCTGAACTCCCAGTTACAACAACAAAAGTCCCCCCCAATACCAAAGAAAGCAGCCTTTAAATGACTTGCGTCATTATGATGACTTTAGCTTTATTTTTCTACAGATTGGAATGTGTTTAATCACCCACTGTGAATGAAAACCATGTAGTACTTTTTATAGATGGAATAAGCCGCCATGTGTTTCCTTTGTATACAAAACATCTTCAATGAGTAACTGCATGGGTGATTGATTTGTTTTGTCCTTTAGATCCAGGTGCTGTTTTGCAAGGGTTTTTACAATATAAATGGGAAACTTTTAATATATATTTAATTTCTCTTGAGCTACTACTGGGTTTTCTGGGGTTTTGCTTACTGGGCTTTCAATGTGCTTCTGCTTTATTGCTATTAAACTTCAAATTCTATTCAATTTATTTTCAATACAAACACTTTAATGCCCTTTTTTGCATGTTAAATACAGTATAGGGACGCTTCGGAAAGCATTTTGTTTTGGTTATCGGCACACCATTATAAGTCATGTGGCCTGTACATATATTAATACATGTAGGTTTTCTTTAAATTGTTCAGTGTTATTTGTTACATAAAAAGCCTTCCCTGAGTAGATTAGCATTCCAAACTACAGGGATAAATGTGTCTGGAGCTTACCAAGCAAACAAGGAATGCTTTTTTTTCTGCACAGGTTTCTCCTTTCTCTTGTGATTTCCATTTTATAGTTTATTTTTTTTGTTTATTACCGACCTGAACTAATGCTTCCTCTGAAATGAACTGGTAAGTACTTTAATCTGTAAACAAGGGATTGTAAATCTCCCAGTGTTGACGGTGTGAGATGCCCACGCCGTCCCCAGACTAACTAATCAGTCCTGGCTCAGCAGGCTCTGGTTTATACCCCTCGTCTGCGTGCTGGGCGAGCGATTGTCTACAACATGCAAGAGATGTGGATTGTTTGGATAAGCTATATAGTCACTATTATGTTTTGATATTTTTAGTTGTCTGGTTGTCTGACATCTTATTATAAAAATTGTGTTTGGTTCTTGATCTAAATGGCACACTTATGAAGGTATTAGACTGTGAGGATGGAGTAATGTTAAAGTGGGGCAGTGAGGGAGTTTAGGTTTGATAGTATAGAGTAAGACTTCAAGCAGATGGTCACATCAAAGAGATTCCCACACAAATACAGTCAACCTCAGGCACACCCACACATACATGCTTCAGCATACCGACACATCTTTGGCCGTGCTGTAAAGAAGTATTTGTTTTTCGCAGACATTTTGATAAGATTCTCACATACCGTTTATATACCATGTTGGAAGTTCTCCCAGAATCAACCCACCTGCCGTCATATTTCACCTCCTCTATCTTCATTTCTAGGTCAGTGTGTTGGCAGGTAACTCTCTCCAGCCTCTGTTTTGTGGAGTTTGATGTAGGTACACACTTCTGTCACATTGCACCTTTGTTTGACAGAGGGGGCATTTGGCCAGACTTTCCTTCCTGAGGTATGAGAACTCCATTGTTTTTCCCTTTCCCCCCGTTCTCCACCCTTCAGGACATTTTCCCTCGTATCCAGGTTAAAGTCTGTTTTTTGCCCCCTTATCACCGGTACACCAGACAGAGTGAGAGGGAAAGTACACTGATATGTTGTTGTGATACGAAGACTGACCCAGATGCTTGCGTGTCTTGAAATACGCACATACTCACGGATGCATAAAACACATAATCTGATTCAGATGTCATGCGAGTAGAACAGGTGTGAAAGAGGATACTAAAAATGTGATACTTTTTTTGGCTGTTTTTTTTTCTGTATCCCATCTTGATCCCCATTTACAACCTTTTTAAAGAGGCGATTCCACCATTGAAGAAGCGCAGACGACAGGGTGGTGAAAAAGCAAAGACGCAGGAATCTAATCGTTATCAGTCTCAGCGAACCTCAGGAGGCCATAGAGTCAATTGGCCGCGATGAGCACAATGCTATCAGCAGGGTGCAATAAGCCAATGCTGGGTACATTACCTTCACTTGCTGGAGCAATTAGTACGACTGGTTGACTTTCTCAAGTGTGAGCTTAGTGTGGAATGTAATGAAGGGCAATCTGAACAGCTCATACGGCTCACTGCTACACCCACATACTGTATGAACGCACACACATAAAGTATTTTTAAATTCTGGCTACTTCATTGCAAAAAATAAAACATTAGTTTGGACTCAAAAATTGCATTTTGTGATACTGGAACTGTTGTTTGGTGAAAACAAAACGTGTGTCTCCTCTTGATTGTACCAAATATTGACTTGAATCAAAGCTAAGAAATCGTTTCACCGTTTATAGATCTCCCTCTCATCAGGACACCAATGCCACAAAGGGAAACTTTTTATTTATTCTTTACTGATGGGATACAAATGTATTTGTTATAATGTAAGATGCATGTGTATTAGAGCAAATTATGTTATCTCTCAGTCTAGATATTGAAGTGGCTGTTTTTTACACGGTAAGTAGCCAATGACTAAGCTTCTTCGTAGACCCCAGGGAGCTGGGCTTGCTTAATAGAGGCCAAATCAGCATAATCCGATCACAGCAGCAGTCCAAGTAGTGGATTCCATCGAGTTGTTTTTGTCCTCCTCAGTAGCTTATGTTTGTTACATAAGGTTTACAGGACATACCTAAAGATTTCTAGATAATTAATGGCATTTTTGTGTGTTTACGATATGATACGATAATACTTTATTGGTCAGATCAAGTCTGAAATTTGACTTGCGTCACAGCAGCTCCATGTCCATCATCAACAGACAAGTATCCAGACACAATACATGAAACACAAACAACAAACATTTAAGATAACAGCACAATCAGTGGGAGAAAACATGCTCAAAGAACCTTCAGCGTGCATCTGATCTGCGATTTAGCTCTGTGTTTACTGTGAGGATTGACTGATGCACGAAGGAGTGCTTCAGTCTGACTTTATTGAAACGTGGAACCCTGTATCTCCGATTAGATGGCAGCAGTTCATATTCACTGTTCAGAACATGGTTTGGGTCAGAGATGATGTTGTTGGACAGCCTCACTAGGTTGCTATGATAGGCTGAGTCATAGAGTCTCTGACAGGGTTGACCAACAATCTTTGAGCAGATTTTTAACAGGTGGAGCAGTTTTGATTTTAAAGCTGCTGAAAAACATTTGTACCAGGTAGTATTGCAGTACTGCAGAATAGACAAGATCACAGATGTAAAGAACAACAGAAGAATTTCTCTGCTCGCCTCAAAAGTCCTAAGACGGCGGAGAAAATAAATTATTTGTTTTGTCCTTTTGCACAGATATTCAATGTGATCCTTCCATGACAGCAGATGGTCAATCATTACACCCAAGTATTTGTATGAAACTCCCTGCTTGATTTCATCTGTATGGATGACAATGGGGACTTTATGGGAGTCAGATGGTGAGCCAAAAATTATTTCCTCAGTTTTCTTGGTGTTGATCTCAAGAGCATTGTTATCAGTCCACTCAACCACCTGATTTACAGCCTGTTTGTGAGCCTGTGTTTGAAAGTGTGCACTGCATACTCTATTCCTACCACAATGTATTTACAGTAAGAAGAGTCGGACCCTTTACCATGGCTGATTGGATGAGGAAAGTGATTATTGTCTGTGGGGAATAACTGAGAGGATTCTGTGGTGCTGGAGGAACCAGTGAGAGCACAGGTTAAAACCCCATCATTTTCTTTTTACGCTTGCCAGCTCAGTTTCCTTTTGGGACATATCTCTATCGGGCAGGGCCATATTGATGTTATATCGTGATAGGAGACAAGATATTTTATTAGATTTCTGATATTTTAATACTGATGAGTGTCTTTTCCTGGTTTGAAGCCTGCATTACAGTACAGTGATGTTATTTTCAGAATTTGCCAGACAAAGCATCAGTATTCCAGTCTGCAATAGAGTTATTGATTTATTAGATTATAAATATTGTGACATTTTATTTTCTCGCCCAGCTTTACACCCCAAAATGTTTTCAACATCAACAATTTCTGGAAACCATCCAGCTCTTTCTGGGTGACTCAAACGTGATTTAGAATTCCTTCATCATCACTTCCTGTCTTTTGTTTCGACTTCTGTGTTGTCTTTAGCTGCTGCAAGGACAAGTGAATCTTTATAATAAGAGGCTGCCTGGGCAACGGGTTGTGTGACTGGCATTGATGCACTCTGTCTAGACAGGGAAGGGCAGGTGTAAACAGAGGAGATGAGAGGAGGAAGGTGACAGAGGACAGAGACAGAAAAAGATGCAAGATAAAAAAAACACAAGGAGAGAGAGATGAAGATGGAAGTCGTGACTATAAACCGCTTAGATTTTCACAGAGAGTGCTGGAGTTCGTGTCAGAAAGCACTTACTCACGCTTACACACATATATACCCACACATACACACGCGCACACACAGGCAGAATAGAATATGAGATCATTGCAGCACAAGCTGGATGAGCCCCAGCAGCTACCGCACTGATGCTACTGCAGCAGATGGGAGTGTTCAGTCCAGACTGGAAGACAGAGTGAGAAAGAGAAGGAGGCAGAACCTAGACCACTACAGATGATAGAGACAGTTAGATGGAGAAACTAGTCAGGTTATGATTGAATGCTTTAACCGAGCTTTAAAACAGATGGGAGCTGTGTGATTGACAGGACACGAACGCTAAATAATCGATCTGATCCGGAGCAGGTGTAGGGACAAGGTCTGACGTAGATAGATTTGGGTGGATGCTAAACGGCATGTCTCGCTCTATGAGGCTGCTGCTGCTGCAGAGGTCCTTCAGTGACCACATCAAGTCCTCCACCTTTAAAGCCATAGATAAACTCAGCAAGCCTACTCGAGAGAGTCATCAAGCAGGTGAGTGATACTGACTGACACCGGTGTATGTCTGCACAGTACATATTTGTTTGACTCTGATTTGTATGTGAACATGTGATTTCATTCCACTTCCCTCAGTTGTAGTTTAGTCCGTGCATGTGGAGTTTACGATTCAGAACAGGGCGGGGAAACTGCATTGTCATTGTATTAGAAAGCAAAAGGCAGCTGCAAGGCGTCTGCAACAGTGATTCCAACAAATAAGATCAATATTTCGTTTGTCTTGGATGTGATGGGATGCTGCATCCAAGCAATAGGCGAAATAGGCAATAACTAGTTCCGATGTTTCTTTTTAAGAGGATAATTGTGAGGTTTGGGTCATACTTTGGTTTCCCTGTGCTTTGTGTGCTGTCAGGTATTTTAGTATCAGTAAATGTGCATGTATATGCATATAAGACTTATTTTCTTAGCTGCCTCTGCCACAGAGGCTTGAAAACGAGGTTCTGCCCATGTATAACTCATGAGCTGCCTTTACACTTGCAGGACTGAGTGCATCAGAATAGACGTCCAACTCCCTGGCTATCTTGCTTTTAAATAATACAGATAGCCCTCTATCATACAAGAGCAGGAGCAAAGAAAGTGGATTAACAGTGCTGCACTTAAAGGATGGTTGGACTCAGATGGCCAAGATCAGGCCACTTCAACGTTTTTTAAACTCAGGTGAGATCATTTTTAAAGTTCACAGTTGACATGATGTTCGCTGCATTATGTTTGATAACTCAGCAACTTCCAAGTCAGAACAGGTGCTGGTGAGCTTCTTGTTAAAAGATCATTTTCCCATTGAAAATAGAGGTCAGGGCCCTCTGACCTAACCTCTCTCTTGAAGTACAGAGCACCAGGTGATAAATATCCAGCAGGATGTTTCAGGCCGTTGCCACATAGCTCCCTGTCCCACATGAAAGAGGCAAAAGTGGAAAAGTGGGTCAAAGAATTATGACAGGATCTAATTACAGCCCTCCTGTCACTCATTTATCATCTATTCATGTGTGCTCGTTCTTCATGATGTAGGCAGAATGCTGTGGCTTTAACAGGAAATGCTTGTGTAACTTAACCATTATGACTGTGTGTGAATTCTCGCATGTGTGTTCCCAGCCATAAAGTGCTGGAACACAGTGTACTGTAGCAGGAGAGAAGTGAGTGTTCTAAGTCTGTGTGCTCGTGGTCACATGTAGTTAACCATTAATTAAACTCAATCATAAAAAGCTTTTAAATCAAATTGTCTGACACTTTAAACAGTTTTAATTTATGCCAATATTAACTGTATGTTCATATGCTATTTCCAAATAAGCCAATTCAAAACGACGTATGTTTTTGAAAAAATAAGAAACCTTCTTGGTGACAGAACGGTCTTGAAGTGATATTTATTTAGTATAATACATGCAGATGAAAATGTTTGCGGTAGGTGCATTGATTGTTAGCTAATAGCACTCAAGGCTTCCTTTCAAAGACTGCATGTCAGCTCTGTGCTGCATCACACATCCTGAAACCCAATAGCCTTGTTGACATTTCCCACCCTTGTCATCACTGTGATTACACCACATTTTTAAGCATGTTTACAGCTAAAGGGGAAAACACTGAGTTTATCCACTGAGAAAACCCAGCTATCACTCAAAGTCTTTGTGTACACTGTCTATAGGAGACATCATCACACAGCTCACTGCTCTGTCTGGCTATTGTCCGCACCCTAAATCATCCCCTTTTTAAAGAAGATTCTTCTTTAGGCAGTGATCGCTTTCAAGGGTTGACACTTTCAGCAGACATTTCTCTGATCCCTTCCTTTAGGCCAGAGGTATGAAATTCCAACAAGACAGTAACAGATACTGCAGCGTTGAGGCTGCACACAAGTATAGACCTTCAGCCTTTTTATCAGCTCGTGGTTAATAGCTGTTTGTTTGTTAATAAATTTAAAAAAATCGATGTTCTCCCTTGCTAAAAACAGTAAAGCCCTAAAGACTTATCTTGTTGAATTATTCATTTAAAGGTGGGGTAGGTAAGTTTGAGAAACCGGCTCGAGATACACCTTTTGTTATATTCCATGGAATGCTCTTAACATCCCAATAGCAATGAATATCTTAAAGGTCCCAGGTCATGCTTTTCCGGTTATTACCCGTCTCCTTGTGTGTTATTAAGGTTTTTATGCATGTAAACGGTCTGCAGAGTCAAAACCTTCAAAGTACACCCTGTAGCGAGTAAAACTCTAACACAGAAAATACCTCCCCAAAACGCCTCATTGGAGATACGTCACTGTCCATTGATTCTTCCGGGTAACTCATGATGTCATGTGTTACCCGGAACCACATGGACCAATCCGTGGAGCCGTTACGTTACTTCCGCGGAGCCGTTACATTAAGCCCCCGCTGATTGGTCCAAATTGACCAATCCACGGACTTCCACTCAGTGCAGGCAGCTCTGCTGATTTCTCCTCCCTGGCTGCAGGCTGATAACAGACAGTTGGGATCGCGACAAAATTCTCTCTGCAGACCCATTTTCACAGCGTTTATCAACCTTTTTCTTACTCAATATCAAGCCACACTTATTGCTTTTACTTCAGCTGTGAGTTTGTGTGTGCTCAGGGTGAGTTTGGCTGTGTATCGCTAAACAAGGAAACCACACCTCCACGGAGCTCAGCGTGATTCACAACGTCCCAACAAATCAGAGCACACTGTGCTCACAGGGAGGGTGGGGGCTGGAGCTATTGGAGCTACAACGAGCCGTTAAAGGCAGAGAGTGAAATTCAGTGAATACACGTAGTTTACAGAGATGCTGTATGAGAAACCAAAGTGATTTTGGAAAATTGCACAATATAAATCTATTCTAGTAGACCTCAATGTAATTATGATCAGTGGAAATGGCCATGACATGGGATCTTTAAGTGCTTTGACAAAGAATCCATAAAAAAATGTCATCTGTGGAAGCCGTAGTACTGTAAAAAGCACGACCAATCATTTTAGCCGGCCCGGCTAAAAAAACTGGATGGCCTATCTGCCTGTCAGCCTTCCATCTGTGCACAAACTTATCTGTTGCCCTCATTGGTTATGTGTGCGTTTGTGTGTGTTGGAGGAGGGGCTCTGTAAGGAAGTAACAGATTTTCTCCGGTTGTGTATTTTTGAAATTCTAGCAGACTCGAGCTGGTTTCTCCGAAATTACCTACCCCACCTTTAATACTGCTCGTTCAACAACCTTAAAAAAAAAGATCACTTAAAGTAGCCTTTTATTTGTCTGAGGTAGGTGTAATATGGACATCTTCGCTCAGGAAAGGCTCAGAAGTAGATACCAGGGTCTGGAGTGAGTGGTATGCATTCTGCTCTGTTTAAATTGGTTTTGATAATTTTCAGACAGGTCTAAGGGCATCCTGAATCAGGTCAGATAGGAAGAAAGGAAGAGGCCAACAAATATATCTGCCTACAAAATATTTCAGGTATTCCATTCATTAAGGGCTCAAATCGTATCGTAAAGTTAAATAACAGAAAATCAGGCTTATCTAAAAGTATAAAGAATGCACAATGGTACATTTGTCTTATAGACATTCAGTGGTCAACATATATACAATGTGATCAACAAAATATGAAATTATAGAGGGTCTCTGTTTCGCAACAATAACTTTTAGGTAAATGGAACTCATGAGTCAATTACTCGAGAAGGAAAAGCAGTAAGAAAGGTTTTGATCGGTCAGAAACAGCACTCAGCAGTAACTGCTCACTGAATTGTGTCAACACCACTCAGCACATGAATTATTTTTATTTTCCACGTCACTTATGCTGACATTTTCTCTTTTCCCCAGCTGACACTTACATATGTTTGCACCATCCTGTCCTTGCACTAAAAGATTTTACGTGACCAGGATATTGTTTAACAGTCTCTTTAAATGTCTTGTCTTTACACAATAGAGTTATATTTATAATCTACTGCCACTCCTTTATGATTACAGTAGGATTTAAGCATGGATTGCATCAAGGTAAAGTTATTTCTGATATATGTTTACACCACTGTTGGCTGGTTACTTTAGAGCCATAATTAGTTCAATGTACCCATTATAATTCTACCAGCTGATGGTATTGCATAAAAAAACAGAGATCAGTCCATCAATAAAGTGGAGTTATAGGCAATTTTAGTTTAGTGGCTTCCAATGTTTACCTAGTTTAGTTTTTAGTTTTCCAACCAATGACATAGCTACAAAATATAAGAAAATAATTATGGCTTTCCTTTTTTTGTTTTGTTTAGCTCAAGGTTGAGGAATTTCAGTTGAGTGTGAACATGTACACAGCTGCTGCATTTCTGTAATAGTCACATGTATTGAGTTACCAAGTTTGCACTATGTGTTCCCTTGACAAATATTTTAATACAAGCTCTTAATACATGTTTATCCAGAAATTCATCACCTTATAATTAGAAAAACAAGGCTTTGGGCACAAGCACAGACCTTTAAGCAGTTCCTTTGTAGTTCATTGTTGGTCCCTGCAGACATCCTTACAGCTCTATCGTGGGCTGTAAGTTCAGTTTGTTCTCTTAAGAAGACATTTATGTTGTTGTGTGGAAGGTGGAGACTTTGAAGTGCAATTATGCATTGCCTGACTTGCTTGTTTGTGAAATTCAGCGCCAGCAACATCTCTGGTGAGTTTCTGGCCCACCCTCACAAAGTGTTCTTTGTCTCACAGAATAAACTTAGCATATGGTCGCTGTTGGTCATTTGAAATGTTGTTGCTGCCAAAGTGAATCAGATACTAATTACAATCACGCTGAAAGTGTAAATAACAGTTTACATATTCAATCTGGTAATAAATAGTAAACAAAAAGATGTACTGGTTGAGCAATTTCTTCAAATGTTTACAAAAGTAAAGCAGTCTTTCCTTTATGGGGTTTGTGGAACCTTAAAGAGGCCTGCATGTGCACCAAAACCAACTAAAGCCAAAAAGAGGGCCCAGACTATCCTTGTTTGTGTTTAGTCTTAGTGGAGCCTCAATTTAATGCCAAAATGAAAACAAAATTGCATCCAATTCTGAATTACCACACCCCCAGCTACCCTGCTAGATTCAGCTTGGCAAGAAAAGCTTAGTTGCTTTCAGACCACAAAATGAATAAATGATCAAGCACCGACAAAAACCTGCCTTATGAAATTGGACCGAAGTGGTTTGGACAAAAAATGTCCCTCCAAACAACCACCTTACATTTGCATCCATTGAGCCTTGTGTATTCAGAATAGGGTGAATCTGTGGGTCCCAGTTAGGGCTGAACGATTAATCGATTTTAAATCGAAATCGCGATTTTAAATTATGCGATTATCAAATCGCAAAGCCTGCGATTTTATTTAACTTTTCTTTTTTTTCTTTTTTTGTACTTTTTTGTTGTACTTTTTTGTTCTTCTTGTGTGTCAGTCATCCACACCAATCAGAAGTGCTGTGCTTCACATGTACCAGTCATTGTTAACCAATCAGAAGTGGCCCATGATAGTAGGTGATAGACAGATTGATCCAATCACCTGCCAAGTATTTTTTAAATACTTTTCCAAATGGCTTCCAATGGAGCTGTCCTAGATGGTTTGGTAAAACAAACCATCTGAGTCAGGTTAGTAATGCTCCATCACATGTTTCACATCTATTACAGGGTGAATCTTAAACTGAAGCTTGACTTTAAAGCAACCCATCGGAAGTTTCACGTAAGTTTAGTTCTTTCACTCGTAGCTCGGGCTGCGGGGGTGCTGGAGACGGGAGCACGTTGATGCAATCGCAATATCTGTCAGAAAAAAATCGTACAGCCCTAGTCCCGGTATTGTTTGGTGAAGGTTTTTCAACATATCCCTAAGAACTCACCATCAAAACTGCACTGCAGCTGGGGGAGATATTACAATCATAAAATACTATTTTGCCTAAACTCACATTAAGTACACTAAATAATGTAACAGTTATATGTTTAGATTTACAGAAATATATTTGCTATACCTAAGTCCCAGTGTTTGAATTTGAGTGTGTATTAGAGTCTTTGTGCCCCTACTTGTGCATGAATGTGTTATTGTCAAGTGGCAACCAGGCTTTTGTATGGAGCTTAAGGATGGGTCGGTGGGAGGTCCATAGACATGTTCCGGTCTACTCAAGCCATGCCTACTGTTAAACCACACAGATGTCCTGGGCCTATTGTGGCCCTACATGACTCAACAGGGACCCAGCTGGGCCATTTCACGCCTCGAGGATGCCCAAAGAGGAAGTCAGAAAGGGCACACCACTGTGACATCAGCAGAGATCTCTTCGGATTAAAACGCAGCAGGCAACCATGTAGCAAATTAGCTTCAACAAGATACTTTCACCCTAAGAATGGACACAGCTATTAGAGTTTAATCAGGGATTTAGTTTGAAAACAGGAGAATTCACTACATATCAACACAAAATGAAAGTCGATATCTTTAGTTGAGTTAGTTCGGCATATTTTGGAGACAAACTAGTTAATTTAAACCTGTCTTGCTTTGCTGTTTGGCTTTAACTCATTATGCTGTTTGTTGGGATGTGGTGTACATTTATGGTCTTGGCAACAATTTAAGTGGTTGGGGTTTTCTGCCCCAAAGTGTTTCTCCAACCTGTCTAGATCTTTTTTATTTCATGGTTTTCAAAGGACTTTCAAGTCCCTTTTTAAGAAATACATTTTCCATCTACATCATGATATCTACATGAGCAATTGGGACCACAATACTCCGGTTATCTTGGAATATTTCTAGGTGTCTTATGTTGCTTATGATGTTTAATCATATGATCGTCCCAGTGGTTTCAGTGGAGAAAAGCTTGTGATGTTCCACCAACCCTCTGATGGCACCTGACGTTTCAGTACGCCTTCACATTTAGGTCAAGCTGCTCCATCTGTGTCTATAAATAGCACCTCCTTATTATTTTTATCAAGGCAGATTCATTGTCTGCCTTTGTGCCAGTATCCCATCCCAGTCATGAGGAAATGAAAAAGTAGGCCAACACTGTTTCCTGTCATCTCTGTAATAAGAGATGTTATTCAAGTCCATGTCAGTCGAGAACCTGCAACTCTTGAACAACTTAAAGAGTCATAAAAACAGTATTTGTGTGTGTGAGTGCCAATGATTCAGAGCATACCTAAAAGCATGTGCAGACTCTTTCTCTCTGTAAGCATGTGTATGTTTGCGCTATAAGATAACAGAACAACTCGACTAGACAAGACTATGGGATACGTGCCAGGGACATTCTGTATTTTCACTCTACCTCATCATCTTTATCTTTACATGTTGTTTTTATATATGTTTTGAATGTTTTGAATTCGGTTCTTGACTTCTAAAAGATGTGAAAGATTTGTCTTGTGGTTCCATTATACTATAGACTTTATACATGTGTCGTTTTATATATATATATATGTTTAAAAGCATTCACTTTATTGTTTATATAGTATCAATTCAAAGTGTGCTTATTACCTTTTTTCAGAGCCTTTATCCGTGACATGGATCCTTTTACATTAGGTTTAGCTCATCATGTTTAATGCATTGCACATCTTGTTTGTGTTGGCTTGAAGTTAACTCTTTAACTTGGAAACAGTAGTCCGACAAAACAATTCATCAGGCTACGAATAATTCATTTAACAGGGAACATTCATTTCCAAAAGTTGTTTTTCTCTAGGTGTAAATTATTAAGGTATCAAGAGGAAAGATTTTTTTTCAAAAGAAAGTGCGAAACCCCACCACCTTTATAAACTGGCCAGCGTTTTAGCTTTCCATGCTTTAATTTGTTTTATGCAACACAAATATTTGAAGTCCCAAGTAGCAATTAAATCATTTTCTAAGACTGTAATTTGGCTCAGCCTGTGTATGAGACATGTGGTGGCTTTAGTCTTATTCATCTTCGCAGAAATGTAATTAGATCTGATTCCTGCAGCAACCACATGCTATATCAACATAATAAATAAGGCTATATGAGCTTTTGATAGATGATATATATACGATGCAGCTCACCAGCTCAAGGTGGCTCGTATTAATGAACCATATTGTCCTCTTCCAGTTTATAAGGTTTGGCAAGGCTATTCTCACTGGTTGTGCTGCTGTCATGTGACTGGTGGGCACTTAACTTGACATGTTGGTGTGTGAGGGTGAACACTTGAGATATTTATGATTAAATTAAGAGTCCTCCAACACTGTTCCTCTTCAGTGATTTAAAGCCCCCTTGTTTCATCCCCTGTGCACTCACAAGGCCGCTTGTTTCAAAAACATTGGAATGTTTTGCTAAACCCAGTGACTCGAGCAAGCTCACGCCAAACTTGTTTACTTTGCTTGTTCTTCCATGCTCCCTCTCCTTCAGTTTTTTCCCACTTTCTCTTTTTGACACATGAACTCACTGAATGCGTCTTTTGACTCGATCATAAAACCCCTCTCTGTGTTATTGATTCAGCAATCTCGGATTTGTTCTGCCCTGTAGTTAAAGTGTGAACCTTGAAGAGATTTTTGATCCAGGGAGCAGCTGTGGAGCATGCAAAATAAAGCCATGATTGCACATTTTAGCCATGAGATTGTAGCATGACAGAAAATGCAATAATTTCTTCATTTTTTTATTTGCATATTAAAAGAGAGGTGGTAAGACTTATAGAAGACGGAGGAAAAGTCTAGACATGTACTTTACGTTCTTATAGCTGCAGTTGACTCCTGAGCAGAATCCTAATCCTAAATTGATTTCGGAGGCTCTGCACTCTAATTCTCGTTCAAGTGGGAACTTTTCAGCAAGGCCACAAGTAGCCCACTTGATGCATGCTCTTGACTTCTAATGTTCCCATTCGCTGCCATGCTTTCGCTCTGCAGCTGGAAGGTGATGCGATTGTTCAGCAAAGAACTTGGGCAAACACTCGTCTCCCTCTCAGACCCAAACATCCAGATATAACTGAGCTGGAACAGCAAGTCTGCTATTTCAAGGGTCCATTGACATTGTAGGGGGATGAGGAGCAGATCCTCGCAGAGCCGACACTCACAGAACTCCTGATTTGGCAAGGCTTTGAATTCCAAAGTGGTTTGCACAAATATTTGCCCACTTTGTGGAATTCACTCCTGCCTCGCCGCCTGAGAATGTCTGATTTCACACCGCAGACTTTCAGGGCCGGCAACTCCTACACCTTTTCTCCCTCCGTCAGCAGAAATGGTGTGAGTGCTGTGATGAGTGAAGCTGCTTCGTTGGATGAGACAGAGCAGTCTTTATTTACCCGAGTCCCTATGTTAATCAATACCACTGATTGCTAGTACTGTGTTGAACATTTTCTGACAATAAGAGAACCAGGAAGGACAAAGCAGCAGTGGAATGGAGAGAGGATTAGAAAAAATGTGTAAAGAGATTCAATTGCCCCCGCATGATTCAGAAATGTCTATAAACAATAAGGACGTGACTATAATTATAGTTGCTAGAAAAAAACCTCGAGGAAATTACAAAAGGCAGAAAAGGTCTCACATCACAAACATATTTGGTATTCTGATAAAAAATGATGTGTGCACACAAACAATATTCATTAATTTGTAACAGGACCTGAAGTGAAAACAAATGTAGTTTCAAGACAAGGAATTAACTTCAAAGTCAAACTCTATGAGTGCTTGGCCATCTCCCGTGCGCATCCATCCATCCTCACCTGTGACGGAAGATGAGAGGTTCAAGACTCGAAGACTTGTGATGTGATACAAGAGGAAGATGATGGCGTGACGACTCGTCACTGGTCATTAGTTCTGAAGCAGAAACATTCCAGAAGAATCTTTTCCAGATGGGTACTTACAACAAGTTTTAGTGCCCCATTAAAATGGTCTCATCACTGGTGACTTAACGGCCTCTGATCTCATTGTATGTTGTTTGTTTACTCTCCAGTGGGCTTTCATTTCCTGTGGGTCTGCTGCTTTTTGCAGCTCTAGCAGGTCTCAGTGGGTTAGAAAGCTTTCATTTATTTGGACTTCTTCAGGGGATTTTGTGCTAATCCTGTTGCTCTTGTTTGTATTTTCGACCCTTGAAATGCTATTTATTCTCTTGCTGTATTGGAGCCATTATTCATGTTTGAGTCTTCTGTTTTAGCTGTTTATTGAAACAAGACCAACAGTTAATACGAATTATTCAAAAAGAGATATCCTTTTGTCCCCCACACCAAAAAAAGCATAATAATTATTTTTCACAGTCATTCAAGTTGTTCTTATCATGAATCTGGTAAAGAGAAGGAGTACAAATGTATCCCTTTCCATTAAAATAGTGTATGTGATTCATAAACACTAGAAGATGTATGATTATTATTATTCAGGGAAACGCACATTCTGAGAATTTCAGAACTCAAAGAAGGATGCTTTTTAAATTGACAGAGTACTGCGATACTCAGAGATCAGAGCAGAAGTCATGATGTTGTCCAAGTGTGTTCAGAAACACACCACACTGATAATTTTTCGTACTTGTCCCTCCAGTCACTAGCACAAGACACCCTTTTATATCATCTTCCAACTGCCCCCTCAGTATCCCAGTGACCTGCCAGCTAAATTAAGTCCAGATCTTATCATACAGTATAATGAGACATACATATGTTTTCCTCAAGCACAGAAAAAGTGAAACACCAGACAGCATACTTTACTTGAGGGTGATCTGCCCAGCTGAATCCAAATGTTTATGGAGATTTGATCTTTTACTAAGAATAAATGTCTTTACTTTTGATGCCAGTCACAGCACTACGAGTCGCTGAAACTGTTGGAAAATCTAACTTGGGCTTGAGTAGAGTATTAATCAAAAGTTAAAATAAATCATCAAATCCATCCAATAGTTTTTTAGGTATTTTTGTCAAAGCAGTACCAAGCAGGACCAATTGACCACCTGACAAACTTGCTCAAAAATGGGATGACATTCATTGACTATATCCAAATTTATAAATTATGGTAGGCGATAAAAATGGACGAGGAGAACCACAGAATCTGGGAAGGGGAATAATTGCCAGTGAATTTCCATAACTCAGAATGTATTTCAACTAACATACATACCACCTCCACCTGTCTGAGCGGCCTTTTGACTCCTTATTTCTCCAGACTATAAGTGGCCGTAATTTTTTTTCATGAGGAGGTTGAAAGCCTTTCTTTGTCCTAGAGTGAAGACATCTTGTTTTTCCCATCTCCTTTTACTTTCCATTTTGTATTTGTCATTGTGTAAGAGTGAACTTAAAGATCCCTGACAGTTGAGACCACATAACAGAAAAAAAACAGCTCGGCTAAATGGACCATTCCGACAGTGACTCTTTAACCTACACTAGCCTCCAGGCACTTGTTAGATCTGATAAAGAATGTCTGTAATGGTTATGGCGTCCAATTGTTTTCCTGAAATTCACTTCTGGTACTTTGGCTGTTGCTGTCAAATAGGTTATTTGAATCAAAATTATAAGTATAGTGTGATAATCAACTCTAATTAATTATGTTAGAGGTCTTAAGCTGTGAACTGCACAAAGACAAATGCTTTAACTTCTTTTAGGAATGCGATATGGGTGCCTTTGGCCTTCAAAGGCCTTTTCAAAAGAAAACCTTGTGTTACGGCAACATTGTCACCAATCACAAGATGTTTCTCTACTACCATAAATGGCATCAAGCTCATCCAGTGCTGTATAAGTTTCATACATTCAGTTTTTATAGCAACATTTATGTTACTTGAGATGTTTGTTAGTAAATTGAGTGTCTTGTTCCCTGCTCATCCAATGACAAGACCTCCAAGCAGCTTCAACATAATCTGTCTTTAGACTGAGCGGCCACTTAATGTCCCTTTCTCCCTCTGATCGAGAGGTGTTGCCTGTGACCTTTCACCTTGTAGTCACTCAGGGATCGTAACCTCTTTGCCACCATGAATGGGTGAACACAAGGCCACTGGCTGAGTGTTGTCACACTCTGTGTTCAGGCCAAGCTCCACTTTAACTCCTTACAGCTGGTAATAATACAAGCACTGGAGCGCTTAGCATTAGCATGTTGGGTAAGTGACACTTTGACAACTTAATGTCTTTATGTGTGTGTGTGCGTATGTGGTTGAGGTGAGGGTCAGTGGACGCGATGTGTGTCCAGCATTTCTTAGACTTAATACCCTGACAAGACACAAAGTTGCCAGCTGCTAACTCAAGCCCTTATTTTTCATTAATTGGTAGTAAAACAAAGCAGAATGTCAGTAATGTTCTGAAAAAGGTCTCCTGGTAATGCTATTCAAATTGGGGTTTGTTTAAATTCCCTGAGGGGCTGTCGGCTTTCAAGCTCGCGTGCGTCTTTAACTTTCTTATCAGCTTTCATTTGAAACCAAATGAATGGTAGACATGTTGTTTCCCTGTTGGCCTGTCTTTCGGCAGGGACAATATAGCCGTCATGTCAACCACTTCAGTAGCCCTAACCAATATGCACGCAATGAAATCCGAGCTAGAAAAGCCTTGCTGTCTGATGCCTCATGAGCATGACAGTTTAGAGGATCGAGTTCAAAACCTGCGGGTGCATAAAGGAAGAACTCAGAAACCCAGCAGCCTATTCTCTTATTTACTTGTCTTGTGCTTGCCTCATTGCCTTAAAGCCATGAGCACTCAAAGCGGGGTAGCAAAGGGGGTTTTGTCTTGTTTTTTATAGTTGTAAATGCTGAAACATTTTGTCTTCAGGCAATGACGTGCTGTTATCTCTCTGTAGTCAAACAGTCTGAACATAAGTATAAGAAGGACATTGTTGTCCTCTGAGAAATCATAGCTCATTGTTTGCAATTCTACAAATTAAATAATGAAGTCACAACTTTTGCTTTTCAGTTATTGACAGACTCAGCAAGTCACTTTAGGTTATATATGTTAACCCATTTCAGTCATGCGAGAAGCCTGCCTCATAGGATGTCATGAGGACTGGTTAGTACGGACTGAGACATCTCATCAACAAATATATATGCTTCAAATGCAATACATGTTCAAACCAATGATAGGGCACCCTGGTAGCTTACCTGGTAGAGCAGCTCTTTTATCTAGGCAGAGTCTCCTCTTTCTCCAATGCCTTTCCTGGATTTTACAAGCTGTCAATGTAAGTAAGGCATAACCTTCAAAACTGAATGTTTTAATTGGGATTAAGCTTGAGCTAGCTCCCAGTGAAACTGAGGGTACTAGAACACTATGGTTATCTGGTCCATTGCTTGTCATCACACATTTTTCATTCCCATGCATGAATCACTTTAATATGGCCCATTAAACATGTGCTACCCTTATGTTACCCAGAGTGTTGTCTTGCACTGAGGCTTGTGTTTCTCTATTATCCCGTTTTAAGTTTCCTGTCCACTCCTTTTCCTTCTTTCTTGGAAAGATGGAAGACTGGGTAAACAGAGAAGGGTCAGCATGAGAGCCACAGCCCAATCTGTTGGGCATATGGAGGTTATGTCACTGCTGCCAAACTCCAGCTGGACAGTATTAGTCCCCCTCCTCCCTCTGGAGTTGAGCTATCATCCCCCAGGGGCCGATGAGGAGCGGAGGGACGAGGGGGGAGACACAGGCCTGACTGCGGCTCCTGTTCATCTCCCAAAGTCCCCACCCTCAAACACATCAGTGCTGTCCCCTAGCTCGTAAAGTCAATAAACCAACTGTGTCTATGTGTAGGACAGGGAGGGAAAGAGTGGTTGAAGGGGGGTTCACGGCATCAGGGGTAAAGTGTTATAATGTATTTAAGTGATGAGAGAAATTGAGCCGCAGGCATTTGAGGATATATGCTATTATTGTTGATGCTTAAGAAGGAAACAAAAAGATAAAACTGAAGATCTGCTATCAATATCAGCATCATCAGTATTCATTCACAAAACGACTTTAAATATCAGTCATTCTATTTGGCCCTTTAATATGCTTGACCCTGATTTGATCAATGGGTCACAATCCATTTATTACATTTTCTGTCCACTGCCTACATGAAGGGATACTGCCTTCTCCTTACACAGCCAAACACCCACTTCCTTCTGTTTATTTATATGTGGCTTAATACATTAGATTCCTTACATTCCTGCACTGCTGATTTGAGTCAGCTATGCATAAAGTAAAAAATGTAGATGTTGCAACTAAAGTAAGGCCTTTCATAATCGTATCAAAAACCTTCCTTGTTGGTCAATGCTTACAGAAGGGTACATTTTAAATGTTTTAAGCATGAAAGCAAGCATATTTCCAAGACAGACGCAAAAAACCCTGAATCTACTTAATCTTTGCATTTTTGACTGATATTAATAAAGTTGTAATTGTTTAAAGATGAGCCACAGTTATTAAATGTATCCTGTTTGGTTCAGCAATTATATTTGTAACAAAACATTCAATAATTATACCAGAGGTAAGCAATGAAACAAAAATAAGATGATTTACATATGTTTTAATTTTCACCAGTAGATTTGATGTGATTCAATTTCTCATCTTGATTCATGTTTCCTAGCAACAGTTTTCACTAATCACTGTTTTCCACAATTTGAAAGAGATGAGGAATAGATTGTAGGTGTTTATTAGACTTTTGGTGTGTCTGCCATTCATTCCATCTCTCTTTGATCTGCATTAGCACTATCTTCCATCCTATCTTCTGACAAAGGACACAAGTCACATGAGCTCTATGAAGTTGGGAGCTGGAAAAAATCACTCTGAAATTCAAACCTGCTCAATGCACTTTTGCAAAGGAGTCTCCGGATCAGTGATAATCTCCCAGCTGAACCTGGTTTGTGTTTATCCTGACAGCCTAGATGTCTGCATGGTTTGTCACGTGGCTCGCTAGAGGTCAGGGTTCAAAGGAGGTCACGGATCAGAGCAGGGAAGACTAAAGCATCAACTTCCTGCGTTACACACTGGTTGATTCTGCACAGAGAACGAAGGGACATATGGTACTTTGGAATTCGGTCTTTGCTCCATAGTCAAAAACAGGAAACAAAATATAAAAAGGAAGAGAGTTCTACACTTTCTTGTGTCAAAGGTGATATTTGACACCTTAGAATGGACACGCCAATTAAGGACACACAGGCATTTATTGAGAAGATAAAAACATACCCCTCTCATACACACACAAAAACAGGAATGCA
The DNA here is from genome assembly GCF_949606895.1 of Notothenia rossii. NCBI lineage: Eukaryota > Metazoa > Chordata > Actinopteri > Perciformes > Nototheniidae > Notothenia > Notothenia rossii. The sequence continues at coordinate 23,379,796 of NC_136912.1, read as the reverse complement.
TCCACCTCCAACTATCGATGTGCTCCATTATTTCCTCCTAATGTCAAACACCTCCCATCTCCTGAGCATCCTTCCACTACCACGTTGTACCTCCTTCAAACAACGTTTAACCCACCAACACTGCTGCAGGGCACATCCTCTCATTGCAACTTAAATCTTGAACCCAAGGTCCCATGATTCATTGCTGCTGAAAGGTAGCCGGCACACTTTTGACACCAATGTTAACTCCAACCACCATATGCCAAGTCTATCTCAATCCAGAACACTCCAGACAATATCAACAGACGTTGCATTTCTTGGAAATCCCGTCATTACAGTTTTGTTTGAGGATGATTGGTATAAACCTGACATCTCTTTAATGACATACATGTGGTAGCCCTCAAAGCAGGGACAATGCTGTTGACAAAGCAATCTCAAAGTTGATTTAGTATTTCCTATGAATCCTTTGATCATATGAAATGATCTTCATCAGCACGCTCACGTTGAGTTGTAGGTTTTCACAGCAAGTGCAAATTATTTGATTTTGAATCTTCAAGGCAGTAGACGGAAAACTGATACAAAAATGCAGAGGCTTTGGTCTGTGAAGGTTTGGCTAGCAGAACAATTATAGCCATGTTTTACAAGGAACAATACTCTGGTGTTGTTTTTATGATCATTCATTTAGGATGAATAATGGTTCGTTCACACCGGACGCGATGCGATTTTTGGGGGCAGCGCGATTACATGTAAAGTCAATGCAGAGACGCGGACAGACGCGAATTCAGTCCGACGGCGCGCATGAAGCCGTTGATGCGAATGCCGCGGCGCGATTGAGGCGATTGGAGGGGGCAGACTTGTCAAAGCATTAATTCATGTTTTTTACTAACCGGTATCAGTATGTTGTTAATTCGGCATCATTTTTGAAACGTGTATTACAATTACAATCACGGTAAAATATGTTCATTTTGTTGTAGGTGTAGCCCCCTGGCTAGCGCGTCTTGTTTTAATGATGCGAGTAAACACAGCTGACAGACGCGGTGAAACTCAAGCGTTTAGAGCGATTAGAGCGAAGCGAATATTCGCGTCTATCGTTTTTCTATTGTTTTTCCAACCCAGTTTAGATTTAACCACGCCCACTTCCGCATTACGCAAGGATCGACGTAGCTACGCGATAGCGTCATAGACTTCATCTTCGGCGGTCGCGGTAAAGCAGGATATTGAATAGTTGTTTTTTGTCTTTCCAAAGGATTTGTTGACTGAAAGTAAATGATCCTGTAATCAAAGCCATATCGAAGAGTCCTGAGATTGTATTACTGGTGTTTTATCATCTATAAATAGCCTGTGTGTATTCTCAAATGTAGTTTTCAGGACAAACAAAAGACGTTTTAAATATCTTATCAGCCGGTGTAAGTGCAGAATATTTAATATAACCTTGACTATTACTGTGTACTTCATTTATCTGACAACATTATTTAATGATACTATTTTATATATATGTATACTGTATATACATGTATTTATTCATTTATACACACACTCACATACTGTATATACACTTTATATTAATTCATTTGAGTTATTCAGGTACTATTCTGATGCTAATACTTTAGTACTTATACTATTTCTACACTCTGGTACTTGTACCTTTACTCAAGTACAAGATCTTATCACTTCTTACACCTCTGGAAAGCACTTTTATGTAAAGGAATACATTTTTATAAATGTCCCAACATTTCATTTTTACATGGCAAAACGTTAATATGTTATTAATGTCAAATGTTATATGTTGTATTATATAAAAAAATAGACATTTATAACATATTATAGATGTCTATCTTTAAATAAAATATTAAATAAATACCTTTACATCCTAAACAGAAGGTCAAAATGTTAATATGTTACATGCCAAACAAAAAAACGAAACATTATATATAGGCTATATACAGTACAGATGTTTGCTAATGTATCCATCAGGAATTAATATTAAATGATGAATTAACATTACCTCAGCAGTGCATAAGTGTGGTCGTCAGTCATATTGACAAAAAATATTGTATATTGTATATTATGCGGCGTTTAAGCCTGTTAAGTGGCCTGACGATTTTTGTTGTATGTATTGTGAACGCAACACTGTGCAAATGTGGGTCTGCCTCACACAGGGGGAATGTCTGTCTACATGGCCACTTCCATACCGATCATAAATCAAAGCCCTCGATTGGTCTATGTGGTCATTCAAGCTCGGGAGGGTGTGTGTATGTGTGGCACGAGCGAGCAAGCGAGAGAGAGAGCGCGCACCGATTACTTGTATTTTTTTGTTAGCATCTTGTTAGCTAGCTGCGCTAACGGATATAAGGAGCTGTTTCAACAAAAAGGTGGAGGGAGAGTCCTCTACTGTCAGACTGAGAGGATCTTATAACTACAGCTCGCAACAGCTCAGTGAGGTAAAGGACTCACTGAGTGTTTAGATAGTTGACTTAGTCAGTTATCTCAGTGGGTCTCAAACGGTTTGATAACCATAATGTAAACACATATTTCCATTTGAGAGGGGAGTGATTAGTCAAATATGCATGAATAAAGATTAAATAGGTGAAAAAGGGTAAGATAAACTTTTAAAACTGGTTGAGAGCAAACGAGTCCTTGCTGCTGCCTCAAAGAGGAGCAGGGGGGAGAGGAGGGAGACAAGAGAGGCTGATTCAGGGGCCCAGACACACTCAATTAACGAAAAATAAATAAATTAACAACTTTCAATTTTTTGTTATATTGGATATGGTATGTTATTGTTTATGGCCATGTTCTTATGATGTTAATTATTTAAATGTATACAGTTCTGTTTCATATGGGTGTTTCCATAGATCTAGTCTCTTTATTTTCCCCAACCTTTAAAAAAAGATCTTGCCGGAGGGACATGACCCAGAATTAGAGGTCCATCCCCACTTAAAATATGTTCACATGGATAGGTTCCCAAATACATTTGCAATTTTTTTTAAATAGTAACCCCTGTTCATATGTTTATTATTGTGTAGTATATAATAATCCAGCAAAATGTCACAAAAAAAAAACAAGTAGTGGCCTGGCTGGGTGTATAATTCTCGGCCTGACTTATTGTCCCAGTCCGGCCCTGCGATACTGTTTCAATTATTTGAATGTCAAAAACAGCTACTGTGGAGCAAAAAGTAATTATTCCACTGATTATTATACCTCACTTGGTTTGGAGTAGGAATTCTGGAAACTTCCAGCACAGCTCAAATTATTGCTGTGTGCTCTTCTCCAAGCCATATGGTTGGCATCATTAACCACTCCCCAAATATTCAGTTGGTTTCCCAAGCAGACCTCCACCTCTTGTAATTCTGAGAAAACGTGTTAACACACAGTACCTCTTTATGTGTTGAAATGGGATTGCTCCAGTGTTATAGCTTTTAGAAATACATTAAACAAGCTTGGTTCATTCACTCTGTGCCAGAAACAACTTTACCCTAAAATATTGTTTTTGAGTCTTAGCAGTGAGATTATTGAAAATAAGAACCAGCGTTTACAGTAAAACCGCAGCAGTTTTTACAGCCTTGAAGTTGGAATAGAAGTTTCCACTTACACTTAGCCTGTAGTGTTTGCCATGTGTCCTCTCAATCTTAGCTTTTTATCTGAAACCTAATTCAACATACCTTTTGGGTAATGTGTGATGCTTGCTATTACATTATTTTACTTTGTTACTTCCTTTTTTAATACTTTGAATGTAACTTCGAATGTCAACCTTTTCTTTCCTATTTTGCCAAAACCTCCAAATGCCTACTGGTTCTGCTCTTCCTCTGCCTCTCCTCTCTCACCGTAAAGAAAACCACCACTAATCTGCCAACCATGACTAATAAGAAAGGTTGTGTGTGTGTGTGTGTGTGTGTGTGTGTCTGTGTGTGTGTGTGTGTGTGTGTGTGTGTGTGTGTGTGTGTGTGTGTGTGTGTGTGTGTGTGTGTGTGTGTGTGGGGGGGGGGGGGTGTGTGGGGGGGGGGGTGTGTGTGTGTGTGTTTCTATGTTAACTTACACACTGTTTGCTTTAGCATATACACATTAGTGTTGGCCAATAATTCTCCCTGCCATTGTCTGAAATCCAAGGTTGAGCAGAAGTCACATATGGCAGCGCTTTACAGGGACACACTGTTTGAACTCCTTTAACATGTCAGTCATGCTTAAAGATTTACAGTCCACTTAGCATAAATGTACCTTTTTAGTATTAGATCTGCGAAAAAGAGCAGTAGCACCCTACTTAACCCCATGGATTAGTTAAAATACAGTTTGTATCCAATCAGACTCTGGTTCTGGGTTGGTGTTTTGATACTACATACTTAATGGACCCGTAAAGACCTCTGAACTCAATTTAAAGAAAGATCACTAATTGTCAAGATATCAACCAAGATCCAAAATAAACATTCACTAATAAACATTCAGAAAGTACTCGAAAGTACTCATGTAGTAAAAGTATTCAGCATGTGCAAATAACAACACAAAGGCTGATCCTTTTATCTGCTGTTGTACAGACGGTGTATCTTGTTTTGAAGACTCTTTGAAGTGAAGGTGCAGGACACTTTATCACCAGAAAAAATAAATGTCCCTGCTTTACTCTTTTTTGTACTTGTGCTTAGACTTACTGCTGCGGCCAAAAAGTACAAATTCAATGATAGATGGATGAGCACTTGTTTTTGTTAACCCAACCACCTGCATGAAAAACACATAGTACTACCACACCAATCTGTTGTTTGTGTGCGTGTGTGTCAGCCTCCTGCCTCTATTGTGATGGTGGTCAGTCCATCAAAGCCCGGAGAGGGTGTCGGCGAGGCATTTCGTCCACTGTCTGCTTCACACTTCCTTTGTGTGTGTGTGTGTGTGTGTGTGTGTGTGTGTGTGTGTGTGTGTGTGTGTGTGTGTGTGTGTGTGTGTGTGTGTGTGTGTGTGTGTGTGTGTGTGTGTGTGTGTGTGTGTGTGTGTGTGTGTGTGTGTGTGTGTGTGTGTGTGTGTGTGTGTGTGTGTGTGTGTGTGTGTGTGTGTGTGTGCTGGTCCAAGCCTCTGTCTCCCTGCACTTCCTCCTTGCCCCATTGTGTGTATGGAAGCATATTCTCTCTCTCTCATTCTCTCTCTCTAATCAGTGTCTTATTGGGCTGATCCCCAGAACCATAGATGAGCTATTTATGGAGATTCCTGTTATGAAAAGATAATTCCCGCAATTCCCCTCTTCTGTCTCACTCACCCTTCTCCTCTCTCTATCTCTCACGCACAGACACTGCTGTCTCTCTCTCATTACCTGAAACTGCATCAGTGAAAGGCAGAAGACACTTGTCATTGGAGGATTTTACATTTGTGTTTCAAGAACAGTGGCAGTACCTTGCCTCTGAATAAACCCCAATCTTAGACACACATTATATGAAGTTGCATTGTAATTAAAACAGAAATCCCCTTTCTTTCCTGTTTTTGATTACTTTATGGCCTCCCCATCTGTTATGGAAAGACTCTTTATTTATGGCCTTGTTATCTGAAATTCTCAACAACATAAAAGATAATCCCATTATAGCTGTTTATTAGACACACACACACCTAACATGTGCATGTCTATTTCAGGAAAGGCCGATGACCTTTGCAGACCCATAATTTAGTTATCTCTCTTCGTAAGTCTTTGTTGACACGGCCTTGGGTGTTTATGTGTGGGTTGGACTGACACGTCCGTCGGCTGACCCTCACCTGGCTCCGATGTTTGGGGTTAAGAATGGTAGAAGAGGCAAGCGTAAACCCTAAGGAAAGCCCAGTGGAGGGCTCTTTCATCTTTCGCTCACGTTTCAGTCTTTTCTTGTTTACTCTTGCCATAGTTTATTTATTTCTATATCTCTTTCTGCAAATGTTTTATTTTTACCTTTAATTATTTGTATCTTCAAATGTCCTCTTCCGGCCCCTCCCTCTGTATCTCAGAGGTCACACTGTAAAGTTTACAACCTAAAACAGTAGCTTCACCAAACAGCAACAAGTGGATGGGGCAAATCCTGCCTGAAGACCCACCTCTTTTCCCTCTCTTTCGAGTCAGTTTGAGCTATGTTTTATCGATTGTTATGCTTTTATTTGTCTGTCCATAGCCCTTATGTGCCTTTTTATCTATTATTATGTGTGCCTTTGACCTATTATTGTAATATTATATTTTATTATAATGTTATGTCTGCTGTGAAGCACTTCGGTAAAACCATCTGTTTTAATATGTGCTATATAAATAAAGTGGATTGGATTGGATTGGGCATACAAGGCCTATTTATTCCAAATCAAATTCCTTTGGCTTATATTGTTTACGCACCTGGGCTTTTTTTTGTTTAAAAATAGAAGTGATGATTAAGAACAGCTCGAGACATGATTAAAATGTACTATGAATCGCATGATAAGCCACAGAAATGTCCCTGGTAATATGCCTTAAATGTAAAAGTGTTTGTTTTCTTCCCTGGGAAAAGTTGCCTTTAATGCAGGCTTAATCCCTCGTGTCTGCCTGCTGTAACACTGATGCAGCTCCTCATTTCCTCCCTTTTGTCCAAAGCCCTCATTAAACTTGTGTGTATTTGATCTGTATCTGAATCATAAGCCAAACAAGCGCTCGACTCTGACGAGCTTTCATGAATGAAAATCTAGACACTCAAAAGAGACACACTCATTTGCCCCAGAGCAACTGGCAGCCGTGGCAGTCTGCTTGTGTGATCTCTCACACTTTACCACACACATTCATCAACAATCGCTCGCATTATTGTGCATCTATCACTAAAAAACAACTTGAGAGCGCAAGCCCCCTCAACCCTGCACGGGGGTTTTGTTGTGCAGTCTCTGGGTGGTCGGGGATTTGGCCTTGTTTGGTAATCTCTCTTTCCTCTCTATATTTGCTTTTTTGTTCTCTCTCTATCCTTCCCCTATGCCTCTCTCTCTTTCTTACACACACTATCAGACCATAATTATATTGCTCCCTCCCTTCCGGTTGCAGATTTAGGATAAAAACCTTCAGTTTATGAGTTCATAAGCCCATGGTTTCCGTTGATGTATTATTTGATATATGCTATAATTCTTATGCTTTAGCTGGATGAATTTATATACTGGTAATGTGTTCATATCCCTAATTGCATCAATAGATTATATTATACATTGTTTGTCAGATTCAGACTATTATTTACGTGCTCTTTCATGGAATGTATTCCTATCTTAATTAGAAAGCTTTGCACATTTTTGGCTGCTCATGTTAACTTTGGTGTTTTGTTGACATTGGCTTAACTTCTGTTTGGGTTCCCACAGACCATACAGCTGTGTGTGTAGAAATAATAACTGCAAAATCAACCACATTTTGCACATCAATGTGTTTTTGCCAAACAAATATCAGTATGTGGGCCTATACTTTGTGAAGTTTCTGTCACACCCCCAGGTTTATGTCACGGGTTTTAGTGTTGTCTGTCTAGGTTTGGGTGTTTGCGGTCATGTTTTTGCTCCTGGATTATTGTCTGGTCCTTTTCCCTGTGTTTTTCATGTCTGTCGTTAGTTCCCTGGTGTGTCTAATTCCCTGATTGTTTTCACCTGTCACTCCTCGTGTGGCTCCTGTGCCCATCAGTGTCAGCCCCGCCCCTGATTGTTCCCACCTGTGCCTTGTTACCCTGTGTTTAAATTCCCCTGTCTCCCAGTGTTCAGTGTCAGTTCGTCTTGTCAGGTCTATGCTTTTGGAACTCTTTGGTTTTTGATTCCTCACTGCGTGAGCTCCTTCATTTTTTGTCCTCTGTTTTTTTGTCATCTCGACTGGAGTTTTGGTGATTATCTTTTTGTTCATTTTTGCTAAATCATGGGGAAATAAAGTATCTCACAATACTTTACCTCTGCCTCCCTGTCTGCATTTGGGTCCTACATACTAAGTGCCTGAAATCGTAACAGTTACTGAAGCTTGAAGTCAATAAAACGCCTAATTCTGAGTTGAACGAACTCAGACAGAAATCCAAATATATACTTACTTGGGTTCGGGAGGTGTTGGGTTGCATAAAAAGTACTGTCAACGCCAATTAGAGATATAAGCATATGGAAATCCATTGTATTTCAACTGTTTTACAGACAGGGCCTCTGGGCAAACATTTCAAAGGATTCCCATCTGGGGTTGACATTTTATGGATGCCTATGCCATTTATCCTTGTTATTTCTCTACCTTGTAATAGCTGGCAGGATGTCTGTGTGGTGATTCACCTCTGACTCCTCAGTCAGCTGGAACTGGTGGTAGCCAACTTCAGACTGCACAGTTAGCCAGGATTTTCTGCATCATCCTTTCCCTCCTTGCTGCCCATGCTTTGGATTACATGTATGTCTCTGCCTCACTGTTACTCATCTGGCTTTCTCTTTTTGCACCACCTCAGTGCCTATGTGTTACCATGGAAATAACACAGAGCTGGCTTATGCCAAGCGCTGATGTCGTTGTGGGTTTCAGAAAAACTGGATGAAAGAAAAGTGGACAGGCTGTTATTATAAATCAGTAATGTGTGACATTACACACACTGGCACACACATTTAAATCTGAAAAATAATCAGAGGTTTCAACACATTTCCTATCAAAATTATAGGCATGGATTGTAAGAAATAAAATGTTGATATAAACTATCCCTGTAGGCAAATGTAGACTTATCCAATTGTAACAGCAACTTCTAATTATAGTAATTGTATTGCCTTGTTTATAGATGTTTTAGGATATTAGGATAAATATTGCTATCAATCAAAGTGTGAACACGAACAAGACTTAATACAAAAAGAAATCTGCCTCCAGGAATAAATATGTTGTGGTTGTAGAGTCAACCTGTGCGCGGTGAACGTGCGTTAGGCGCGCCAAGCACAGGGCAGGACCTCAGGCATTACCATACCTGCAACAGTTCTCTTTTCACTGCGCCACTTGCGCTTTTCAGACTAATCTTGAGTCACAAAAGAGCGTCTCTCCGTTGTCTCAGTATTTTCTAATGATATGCAAAATGGGAATCAACCTCGGAGTGAATTGCTGCCTATTAGGGAGGCGGTTGAGGCTCAGACGAGGCAGGAGCTGAATGAATAGAGAAGAGTCATGGGGAGCACAGTTAATCACTTTCGATTTATATTGGTAACGTTTGGACTAGTCAAATCAGTTCGTAAAAAAATAGTTACGAACACATAATAAAAAGAGGAACAGAAGTTAAATACAATGCAGACAATTAACCGAAAGAGACTATTTCGTGTCATGATGACTGCGATTTGATATTATGTGATGACATGATATTATAATCAGTATAAATGATTCCCTGAGGTTGTTCTGAGGGGATCGGTGTGCCTCCAGCTCCTTATCAGGTGGGGAGCAGCGGAGCGGGTGGGGGTGGAGCCACGGCAGAGTTGCCCATTCCTAAAGCTTGAATCACACTACTCTCTCCATTCACATTCCTACTGGGGACCGCTTCATTCAGGGACTCGCAGTGTTGGAAGGATTTGAAGAATTGTGGAATTTCGTGTATCGCAGGCAAATCCGTTTTTTTTTTTACCATGGATCTACTGTCCCGCGCCACGGTCAGAGGACATCTGCAACCGACTATAGTTTGAGTTATCTGTGCGCTGGATCTATCATGCGGGCTTCGTTCTAACAGTGGAGTAGACCTGACGGAGCGCAGCCAGGATTCTGGTTTATGCAGAGGCTGGTCAAATCTGAGACATTACAACATGATATTAACACGTAAGTCAAGTCTAAAATGTATCTTATCAAATATTTGGATAGTTTTCTATTCAAAGGAAATGTGGCCATACATTAAAGCGGTTTCCTGTTTATCCAGGAGGTGTAAAGCTCACTGATAATGGATAATACGCAGTCTGCAGTCTGTTCATTTTTAGTTATTTTAAATTGTATAGCCTCTGAATGGTTTGTTTTAGTTGTACCTCCAAGTAAAACAGTCTTTAAGTCGTCTTTACGGCGCAGCGCTGCGGGCTGTCAGATAAGAAATCTCCCCGCTTTACGCAGAACTCCGCGTCTCCAGTGTCCTCACCCCTGTTCACCAACACCCCCACCCCGTGTTTCTTTTACCTATAACTTTTCCCAAGTTACGCACGGCCCTGCGTGATTTAAGAATAATCTCTGTCTGAAATCTTTCCCCCTCTTACGCACGGAGCCCAGAGGAGCTTCCAGCCTTTTCGCACGCTCTCGACAGTTTGAAATGGATTACATCCAAAACTTTGATCCGTGTGTGGAAACAGGGTCGCGAAAAGGAATGTTTAGCCTAAAGTCGTGTTTTGTGTCGTTAAAGATTATCGGAAGGTATCGTACCAGTCCGCGACACTTCAACATGTCAAAACCTCCAGTTTGTTGAACTGCCTGTGCCTTTTGCCTGAGTAATGCCGACCTTTTGCCAAGACTACTGGGAATTTGAGGTGGCTATATAAAATCCCCTTTTTTTTGTGCTGGAAGGCTTATTTGTGTGTTTTGTGGGCTTTAGTCCTTTGTCTTTACTGTTGAAGTGTTTGCTCCCACACACAGGTCCTTATCAGCCACCTCAGGTCTGGAGATATGAGCACAGTAGATTTCAGTTGAGCCATATAACCATTATGGACGTGCACAAAGACACATACATCCAGCCATTATGATGAGAGGTGAATGAACCAAACCTACAATAACTACTTACTGTATTACTAATCACTGTTTGACAAAAATACTTACACACCTCAATGAGTCCATTTGCAACAAAAGGAAAAGCCCAGTTACAGAATTGCTAGTAACCGCACTTGTGAACTTGCTCATTCTTCATGTCTTTTTTATTTATTTCCTTATTTTCTACCAAAGATGGGAGTAGATTGTTTAATAGTTATTGCACGTGTTGGGAGAGGCGCAATTGAAGGAAACTCACTTCACTGCCCTCTTTGTGAAACAGGAAGTGACCAGGGGCCTTATCTAAAAGATTTACAACCAACTGGCACACTGTTTCTCTCTTGTCCTGTGAGAAGACGCATATGTTCACTTTTGCTGTAACCTTCCCTCTGCTGAATGTAACAGGCTGTCCTTGGATTTGTTTACATTTAGCTATCAAGCGGGGGTTCCTGGCAGGTAGGCTGTCATCTGGCTGTGGAAAGCTTATCAGGGGCTCTGGATATGTCTGGTCACCTGATCCAGGGCCCTCTGTGTGAGCATAAATCTGTCATCAGGGAGCAGAGGGGCCTGTGGGGTGTGCTCTGTGATGATCCATCTGGGCCAGCTGTGGGTCTGCGTGTGTATGTGTCCGTGAATCTTTGCCTCTCTCTGTAACTGGAATGGACCATTGGTAATAACCTTATTATTGTTGTGTGTCTGAGTGTGTGTGTGAGAATGTGTAAACGGGGCATGGCTTGTGGCCAACCAGATGGCGATATTCCTGGCATCGTCTCACTTAGCTAATAGCCAGACCCTTCTCAGTGAACCCCAGCTGTCTCAACCGTAGAATCACAAAACATGATACCCATCAGGAAGAAAATGTGTTATGGCCCATCTTTGCATTCCAGTACTGGAGGGATTTTACATTTGTCAGGTTAAAAAATAAGTTTTCTCCATTTGCCCTGCTGCTGTTATAGAGACTCAAGCTGTTAACGACATTGCGTTCATACATAAAAGATCATGAATCAAGCAGATGTGCATTCTTCAAGTTCACGGACACATCAGGATTTTGTCCTTGTCCGTGTTGAGGTTAAGGACAAATATTGGCCGCATCCAGGCTCCTGGCTTTGCTTGTTGTAGATTACTTCTGAGCCACATAGTCTACCCTGGGTTATCACATCACCTGTCTAGACCCACTTTGCAGCTCCTTCAGAAATGAGCCACTCAGACCTGGAGTTGATAAGAACCCTAGGCCTGCCTTTTGGCTTGTTTTACACTCGGCACTTTGAGACCCTGCGACGATCGGGTAATTCCAGATAAGCCACCTCAATTCACAACAGTTGTTAGTCAAGCATTCTTCTTAATCTGCCAACTTCAAAGCCCCAGCCCCAGTAGTGATAACTGTATTAAGACTCTTGACCTCCAGATTGCCATGTGTGCAGCAGAGCTTTTGAGGTGGGGAGCAGCATCCTTTGTTTGCTTGCTGCTGAAAAACTCCCTCTGGAGCTGAGCATTCAAGCTTGGCCAAGCCAGACCCCGCTGCCTCCTGCGATGGAGGGAAACTTTGGCCTGCAATTGTGAGAATTTCCTGCCACAGGAAAGGAGAGGAGAGAAGGCCGAGCAGGATTGAAATAAGAAGAGAGTTAGGGCCGAAGAGACCAGTTTGAGAGCAAGGAAAAGGGCAGAGAAAAGACAGATCATTTTAGAAGTCGATTGCGCTGGGCAGTGAGTAAAGTTAAACCCAAACTGGCAGCTCACCAGGTCAGCTTTGGAAAAGTTCCAGGAGAAAAGCCGTTTATGATCCATATAAAATCTCTATTAGCATTGGCTTTGCTCTTTTTAGTAATGATATCTTATCATTATCGCTCTCATCTTTCTTTTCCACTGAGGAGGAGGGTATCTTACTGTGTTATTTTTGCTTATTCACATCAGTTAGAGCTAGTGCTCGGCCATCTTTGAATTCCAACTGAGGGGATTTTCCTGGTCCACAAAGTATGACATTTAGAGGAAAATGTTTTACATTATCGGAGATTATTATCTTTATTTTCTTTCTAGTTATAAGACCAGTTTAGTCTCCGACCCACCTGACGGACGTGTTTCAGACATCCTGTGTGACCTCTTTTAGCCGTACCAGCAGATCTGTTCAGTGCCCAGGATCACATCTCAATTTATCCAGCTGTTAATTGTGTCAGTTACACTCAAAGCCAATGAGGCTACAACCATAAATGGTAACATGAGGAGAAAGATGTTCTTTAGCGTAGTGCTGCTGATGTCTTATGCCTCCTTTAGTCCGTTGCATGAAGTCACTGGGGTCAAAAGGCCCCGAGGTCTGGTGCATTGCTTTGCATTTTGGAACAACAAAATGTATCTGTTTCTGCTTAGATTTCAAACAGTTGTTACTGCATGAACAAACTAAATCTGAACAAGCAAATCAATGTGTGCTGAATGCGCTGCTCTTTATGGTCAACTGTTGCATAAACAGTTTGCCAGGACATGAAGTACTTGCAGTACTGTAGTAATGTTGGTTTTGAACTGACTTGTTTCATAGCTGTAATCAGTTGTCCTTCAGCCAACTTGGCACATATAGACTAAATATCACTATCACTATCAACGTAATGTATTTCATTATTCTATGACTCTGTGGTCATCATATCTGGCTTTCATATTTGACTGGTTATAAGAGCTTAGTGTAAGACATACAGTACATTTGTCCAGTGTGGTGTTGTAGCTGTCTTTAGCCATGAGGACGTTTGGTAAGCAATCACACACAATCACCGGAGCCAGTGTTTGTCTTGGCTGCCTCCCCGCCTATTATCTGGCCAGGAACAAACGAAGGCAGGGCCTTACAGCCGGGTGGTCGGCGGCCACTGCAGCGCCGCTCGGCTCTCTTCCTGTGAGGGAAGCAGGAAAAGGAAGTGAGGTAGTTCCCTGGCGAGGGCTAAGGAATTGGGGTAGACAGCAAAGGAAGACAAAAAATCAAATACACCCACGAATCTCAAGTTATCAAAGCAAACCTATGTAAGGGAGTAGGTGAGTGTTGTCGGACAACATTTTTATCAGCCTTGGATATTCTTGTAAACCTCTATTAAGGCTTTGTTGATCCAACTGTTATAAAGGTTCCACATATACAAGACTGTATTTGTGTGCAGCTCTATTGTTAGGTTGTTTGTGCCAGATGCCCCCTGCCCCTGTCCATTTCCTGCAGCCAAACAAAAGGTAAAAAAAAATTCTTGCTTCCCTATTTGAATGAAAGGAGATACACTGCAGTGCAGAGACTAATATTATTCACTTGTATCCATCTGCCTGGTGAATATGGTTGTCATTATTTTTGTTTTCAAGGCACACCCAGTCCACATTATGTCACTCTAAAGTAGATTTGACACACATTCTAGCCAAATTGTGTGTGTCACTGGATATCTTCCCTCCAAAGGATCTTAATGAATGCCATAGCCCTCTTTTTGGGGTTTGGGGGTGGAAAGCTAACCACGTGTTTGTATGTCCAATTTGCATTTGAATAGCTTTACTGTCTTTTGAGTGGTTTGTCTTTAAACATGAGGTCAGTCTTTGCAAACACACACTGACTAGCATGTGCACACAGTCAAACACACTTTGATACACAAGCAAACACAAGAATCTCAAGCTATGCGGTGCTTGCTTCCAAGAATGTTGGTATAATTACCCCTTGCTTTTTACGCTTTTCTAAGTTCACTTCGCTCCAAAAATAGTAGGCTCAACACACCCACTAGACACAGCTTCTGAGAGATTTCACATCCACAAGGAAAAGTAGAGCTCATATGTCAAATAAATCAGTGTTGAAACATGGTTGTAAATGTGTTACGTGACACTTGGGTTCACGCTGATGTCAGAGTGGTTGCTTTTGGAGTGTTTACCCCTGCAGTGGCAGAGGGGAGACCCTGTCTTGTTCGGGTCACACCTTGTTGTTAGTGGGTTTGTCTGCCATCTAGGCTTGTTGTTGGTATGTAAATGCTCATATACGGTTGAGCCCAGATCCTTTGCAGCAGTAGTCTACTAGTGACCTAACTGTCTGTCTTTCTGACGGTACTTTATGGTTACATTTCTTTTGTTTAAATAAATTCTCCCTTGATGGTTTCACTTTATTGGCATTCTTTGTAAAACATTGTTATTATCTCTTTAATTCTCAATCAAGGTACGCAAACAGTTTATTTAGTATTTTTTGTTGCAGTTTGTTCTTCTGTTATTAAGCTTGGGATAAATAATCTAACTATGTATTTTTGCAATTAAGCCTTGAAATAAGGTGGAACTGCTGGTGGTATAAAATAATAAAAATAAACTTCTCTGCATCTTTACCGCTAGCTACTATTAGCTCAGTCACGATCAGCCAAACAGAGCACCTCCAATGGACATTACTATAAATGCAAGGATTATAGAATTTTGAAATGGAAACTTTTAACTACCCTGCCTTCATTTCAGACTTCTAACACAGTTCTCACATTTTAAATGGGATTAGCAAGTATAAAGCTTGCATGCTTTGCATTCTTTCTCTATGTGTGTCACTTTCGTCCATGGTTTACCAGTGCCTTTCCTGCCTTTGTTACACTGCTTTTGTTTAAGTCTTTCTCAAGGTTGTGCTACATTTGTACTTACTGTCATTCCACTAAGGAGAAGATTGTAAAATCAGATCCTTAAGGCCTGGAGACATCGTTCTGTCCGTCTCCCTTCTACTACAAACTGCTGTCTCTGGGGGTGATGGGGCAATTAGGGAGGCTATGGTTTGGGCAGCCATTTGGCACATGTCATCTAGGTTTTCACTAATGATTGGGATCACCATGGCTCCTCTCACATAGTGGACCTCAACATGCAGTCAGTAATTAGCACAACAAGCACAAATGTCACACCTTGTGTTTGAAAAGAAAGTATGGAAATGTGTGTCCAGCAGTGTTTGACAAGCACTCTGAACATGTTTGACTTTAGTAATGACATTGATGGAGACTTACAAAACATGCATCTGATATATAATTGTAAACTCTTTCCTCCATGCATCTCAATCAAAGACCGATGTAACGGTTGTCCTTTTTCATATTGGCATCATGAACAAACAGAAGCTGGAGGGCAGCACTGCATTCATCAAATATGATATGTTGTAAAAAACGTTATCTCAGATAACAAACAAGAATTGTTAAATAGCATATAGATATATCTTTGGATACAGTTGTGCCATTTAGGAAAAGTCTTCTTGCAGATGTTTTTCTGTTGGAGATTTCTGTGTGAACAACAAATACCGCTTTACCTGGATAAGGAGCTTAAGTGGCACACACTCGGCGTGTGAAGGGGTTAACACAATTTGCACGAACGATGCTTTAGCTTTAGAAGCATGTGAGATGAGAGTGACGGCTGCAAGATAGCTGATAAGGTCAAGAGGTTCACATTCGATAAGCTGCTAGCATGTTGGAGTGCTCAGTTCCAGAGTTTTGTCTAACTTTGATATATTGAGAGGATAACATTTTTCCAAACTTTGTTTCAATTGAGGCTTTAGTGAAGGAAAAAAAGCTGATTTGTTTTGAATGCTTTTATTACAAACATTAATTATATGTTTTATTCAGGTCTCCGTAACAATAACTAATGTGCGTTTGTTTTCTTCCACTTTTTCCTATGCAGAAATTGAAGCCAAAGAGGCTTGTACCTGGCTCCGAGCAGCAGGGTTTCCACAGTACGCCCAGCTGTATGAAGGTAAGGACCCCCGTGAGATACCCCCAACCTCTCTTACGGCCTACTTGGCAATAATGAAGATACAAAATGTATGCTGTTATTAGGGAAGCCACAGTTATACGGCAAATGGTGACATACAGATTTTAAAAGCTATGTTATGACTTCAGTTATTTCAAAGGCTTTCATTTAACCACACTACCACAATCTTAACTGAAGTCGGTTAGGCAGATTTACTAAAGTAAGGTCATCAATACAACTCACATTCCAGAATTATTATTAATTTGAAATCACATAAAAGAAGAACCTTTCTATTTGTTTGTGTACAAAAATAGTTGTTGCACTACCAAATTGTGCACTTGTTTGGTGATGTTTAGCTCATCTAGAAGACTGCTGTTGCGTTAGTCAAGAACAAAAAACACCAACATGCACACTTGTGCCTGTGCATGCTTACATACCACATACATCAAAACATTCCTCAGGAGTAAGGGGTGGGTTTTTCCTTCGCACAAGTGCTTTACTTTTTCTATGAGAGAGCCACATTAACCATAGCAAAGAATATTCCAAACAATAACCAAAATGTATCATACAGAGTAACTCTTTTGGGACCGAGGGTCTTTCTTACCTTGTTAAAATAAACACAAAACATGTCTTCTATGCCCTCTAAAGTTACTTATCCAATGACATATGGTTAAGAAAGAATGCCCTGGCTGATCTTTGAGTTTTAAATAAACACACTGAAACACATCAAACATTCTTTACACTCATATAACTTCAACTATACTATGGCAGGCCGTAGGTATACCAGTTGCCCTCATGTAACTACATGACGATGACAGCAGGGCCAAGGTACCATTGTCAACAGGTCATTGCTTGTTGCCAATTAACCGTGAAAGGTTTCCTATTGGAACGGAAGGCTCTTTGTGTTTTTACACAGGTGATGAGACTGTTTCTCGACACACCAACAGCAACACAAAAGTGCAAACGGCAATCAATCACTGTGCAGATTTTAAACAAATCGCTGGTTGGTTATGCAGCCGTCTCCACTAAGTAGGAATTTGTGCCGAGGCATGACACATTTTTCCTTCCCCTGTATCGGTGGCACAATCTCTATTGTCTGTGCTGTCAGGACTATTGCCCCACTAAAGATAAGCAGACTGATAGGCCGGAATCACTACAGTAGGCTTAAAGATCTGCCGTCCCTTGAACAGCATTTTCTTATCAACAACGCCCCTCGGGGCCACAA
Organism: Notothenia rossii; assembly: GCF_949606895.1. Taxonomy (NCBI): domain Eukaryota; kingdom Metazoa; phylum Chordata; class Actinopteri; order Perciformes; family Nototheniidae; genus Notothenia; species Notothenia rossii. Next base: position 23,362,289 of record NC_136912.1, on the reverse strand, counting down.
ATGCGAGATTCCTATTTTGGGTTGGGTCCACACATTCCAGAAAACATCTTAAAACCCATTTATTTAAATATTCTTTATGATCCAATGATATTACGTGCCATAACGCTGCAACTGAGTAAATAAGTGACTCTGTTAATGAAGTAGAGAAGGGAGGGAGAAGGAGAAAAGGAAGTGGGACCTCTGAGCAGCTCTGGAGTACCTATTGTCATTCTTCAATCAATCCCCTGTTCTCTCCCTCTGTGCTCCACATCCCCCCTGCCTGCCGGGTCTGAAAGCTGCAGCTGTGTTTGTTTGGTCGGCTAAGACGCTACTTCCTCTTTTAGCTTTTCATCAAGGCTGTATGGGGGGGAGAAGGTGGGACGGAAGGCCCTGGTGGGTGTTAGTGTGGGTGGGTTTTTCTGAGGCTAGGGGTTGTATCTTTAGATTTATCTGAACACATTGATCCAATCAGCGGCAGGAAGATGCCCACACTAACCAGACCCTCTCTGTTTAGATGCCCTGTTCCCCATCGACATCTCCTCAGTCACCAGGGACCATGACTTCCTCGATCGAGACGCCATTGAGGCTCTCTGCAGGTGAGATTACAAGTCAACCTTTCATACGTATTTTCTCTTCTTTTGATCTTATGCGCCTTTCTTCTTCTTGTAAATCGTCTTCCATCTCTTGTTTTCTCCCAAATGAAACCGTGAGAGCATGACTTCAAAAGGAGGCATGCTTTGGAAAGTGAGATAAAATAATGACACGATAAGCACATTGAAGAGATGCACTGTTCCGCTTCCCTTTGCATTGAGCTCTCATTGTCCATATCTCCTGCTCGTAGTTTTCTTCAGTCTTTGATAGTGTGTGCCTCAGTCATTTTGTATCGTCCTGGCACGCACATATCTCACTCCTACCTTTGACTGCAGCACGCTACGGTCACGCAACGCCCTCTGCAGTCTTTCTTTTCATCGTGTAAGTTGTTTTAAGTCTCCGACATGTTAGTTAGTCTATGTTTAAAATACCTTAACGCCATGAGTATCATTGAAAAGCACTAGCTTGCGTCCTACTTGGTGCCCCAGCTATATGAATTAGCATATTTGCAGAAAGTTGATAGCTACTTAATGGAGTCGACTTCATCAAATACTGACTTTCAGTAATAAACCACAGCAGGTGTCCCCGTCCCCCCCCCCCCCCCCCCCCCACACATATGGAAGCCATCATCTCAATGTCTCCCCTGTTGGCAGCCTTTCAGCCCCCTCCCCACAACCCAGACTATCCCCCAGTTCCCATCCCTTCATCTCTCTATTGTTACATGATCTGCCCTAAGAGCTCTCTAGAGGGTGGACTCAGCCACCACCCTCTCCCCTTCTCCAGGTGGCCGGGGGGATAAGCTTTCTGTCCCCTCCCCAAGTTCTCGTCACTACTCCAGCAGATTTCATTCTCCTTGCGCTTTCCTTTTCTGTCTTCCTCTCTTTATCTTCCCACTCATGTGGAGATTATCCTTCAGCAGCTCATTAGCCAAGCTCCCCTTCTTTATTTCTCTTCCTCTCTTCTGTTCGTCCTTCTGTTTCCTCCTTTCTTCCACCATACAGCCTCTTGGTGATGAGAGGTTTGTGTTTTAGGAAAAAGCAGATGGTTAGCATATTTTAGAGTCCCATTTTAATTGTGTCTAATGTTGCATGTGTGTGTGTTTTTGTGTTTTCAGGAGACTGAACACCCTCAACAAGTGTGCTTTGATGAGACTGGAGATATCACCGCAGAGAAAAAGAGTAAGCGCACATGCACACACATTAACTCCACACCTTTCTGAAAAGCCCCTATGCAAGCCTCCTCAACCACAATTGCATTCCCTCACCTCAAACGTCGGTTCACTGTTGGCCACAGGGTGAAACCGTGGTCTTTCTCTCGTCTGGTTTAATGAGAAGGCACCTGTTGGGTTGATTTCTATATCAAGTGGGCTGAGAGGACCCTAGGGGGAAGGAGGATCACTTTAATGTCTAAATGAAGGGGTTGCATTCACCAGAACCTCCCCCTACTCAAGGCATGCTCCCCTTCTTTCTCAAATGCTTCCTCATACTTCTGGCTCACCATAAAAGGAATTAGACTGCTGCTTTGTCGCAATCTTGCAGAACGAACAACCCAACATGGCCTGTATGTGATCAAACTCAATAGATGTATTTGATTGAGTGCCAACTCCCTCAAACACCACATTCTTAGATTACACGTTCAAAGAAACAGGCCTCTTGGAAGAAATGGTGATAATTGTGTGTATATCCTGGTTTTAGCACATTTGAAGTAAACCATTCAGACTAACTTACACTTTGACTTTGCGACAAGATTTGCTCGTTTTTCTACAAACTAACCTTATTTCACAAACAGCTTTAAGTGGTACATAGTAACATCCTTGTTCTGTGTGTGGTGGTATTCATTAGGATGACCCTTTCTGTGTCACCTTTCATTTCAGGAGTCAACAAGAGTAGAGGAGTCAAAGAGGTTATTTGCCATCTTTGCAGGATGACAACCCCCTCCTTAGACAGCTTAGGAATGCATTGATCTCCTCGTGTCTTAACATTCCCTCTCTCTTAAATCTCCATCCCTTCTTTTTTGGTTTGTTCTTTCTATCTGTCCAATAGTAATAATACATAGTTTTCCTTCTGCAGACTTCTTGTGAGGTTCAAAGCTCCCACCGTTTCAGTGAATGCTTTGGTGGTTTGATGGTTTGAGGATAAGATCCAGAATGTTGATAAATGCTTGACGCTCTGTTGGCCAATCAACGTTCTCTGTACAGCTATCTCACATTCCAACCAACATAACTAATAAAAAAAAACATATTGGAATCTGAAAATGTCCCAAAAGTTGCTATTGTCCACTATAAATGGTCGCATTGATAGATCAAAAACCCTGTGACTTTTTATTTTAAGTTACGTAATGTTTCCACTGCGAACATATAATTAAGGATGCCAGTATATGAAGCCCATGGAACACTGGCACTCAGCTAGTGGAGCATGAGTTTCGTGAATTTGACCGTTTTTTTAATGGATTTTCTTTTTGAACTACACATTTCTCGGCATATGTGTAAAGGGGGTTCTAATTATTGCTTTAAACCCTCTAAGGTTATTGCTTTCTTAGCTGTAAGATTAAAAATAGGGCTTCAGAAAGGTAAAGATAAATGAGTGGTTACATTTTGGCGTGTGGTTTGGTCCACCACTTGGATTGGGATCTGTGAAGATGGCTTTTTGGAATCTCCCAGCTTAGTGTGTTTGAAAGCGTATATATGTCACTGTCATAGATAAGGAATAAGCAACGACAATAGAAGTGTATCATTGACGCTGTATCACACTTAATGTGTGTGTGTGTGTGTGTGTGTGTGTGTGTGTGTGTGTGTGTGTGTGTGTGTGTGTGTGTGTGTGTGTGTGTGTGTGTGTGTGTGTGTGTGTGTGTGTGTGTGTACACATATACACAGACAGGGGGGATAAACACTGTAGGGGGGAGCGACCCCAGTCTAGCCGGCTGCACTACAAACTATGGGGGTCATAATGGAATTTCCTGAACTCCCTCCAGGGCCTGAGATAGATTAACCAAGCTGGGGGAGGTGTGTGCACTTTGTGAAATTGCATGGCACCCAGTAATGGTCACTTTTTTGTCTTCGTATCTTTTGTCGGGAAGAAGCTGAATCCTGTTTGCTGGCTGGTCATACGCCTAACCACAGCGACTCAGTTTAGGATGATGTTGTATAAAACTATTGTAGAATTCCGTATCAAATGATCTCGTAAAGGTTCTTAGGTTGTGGGGCATTTTACAGCCGTAAGTATATTTTATATAGTTTACAAAAACATAGATACATTTGGAAAGCACACGTGAATGCACCCAAGGCAAAGGGCAAATGCAACAGTTATAAAATAAATTCCATAACTCTAGAAAGTTTCCTGGACCAAGGTGAGGAATGTTGGAAAAGAAATGGAAAACGTAGCAATGCATAATGTTCTCTAACTGTTCCTCTCCCTCCCTCTCCTTTTTTCCATCTCTTCCTCCTATTTCTTGCTCCCTGTCCCTTATCCACTCCTTCTCCCTTCTCCAGAGCGAGGACTCCGATGAGGACGAGCCCTGTGCCATCAGTGGCCGCTGGACCTTCCAGAGGGACAGCAAGCGCTGGTCCCGTATGGAGGAGCTGGAGGTTTTTTCCTCACTACCAGCAGATGCTGTGCTACCCCCATTCCCAAAGGAGGCATCCCAGAAAGGAAAGCTCACCCTGCGCGAAGCCAACAGTTCAGAGAGTGTGCTGACCGACCTCAGCGAGCAGCCGGAAGTGGGCTCCATCCACAGCAGCGAGAGTGTAGGGAGAGAAGAGAAGAGCCATGGTGCCGCCTTGAAAAATGAAGCCTCCGGCGCCACTCGTGCCAGCTCTGTAGCAAGCATGTGCTCATCCTCGGGCACAGGCGGGTCAGGATGCGCTAACGAGGACTCTCTGTCTGATGGGATGCCTCCGTCGCCCCTGGAGACACTCGGACAGTTCACCTTTGATGTGAAAACAGGCATGGGAGGACTAGGAGGTGGTCTGGACCGAGGAGGTGGCAGCAGCAAGAGCACACGCTCAAGAGCAAAGACCTTCCTCAAGAGGATGGAGAGTCTGCGGCTGCGCAGCGGCACCTCCTCCAAGAGAAAGAAGAAGGGGAGCGTCAGCGGGGGGAAGATAGAGATCAGTGAGCCTGTCATCAAAGAGGGTCTGGATGATGACAAGCTGCGAAGGCTCAACTGTGTGGACATCTCCAGTATGAACCTCAACCTCAATCACCAGTGCAATCCCGCTGAGACTATGACACTCAACCGGAATCGCTCAGTATCCTACTCCACACAGACCAGCAACGGCAGCACTGGGAGCAGCCAATCGGAAGCTAGTAGTGGAAGTGCAGTGAGCACGCCGAGCCCGGTGACTCGCGCTCGCAGCCACAGCACAGCGGCGGGCTCTAGTAAGAGAGGCGGGATGTATTTGGAGGGTTTCGATCCTTTCAGCCTTCCCCAACAAGCTTCAGATCGACAAACTACACCCACACCCAAATCTGCGCCAGCCATCCCCTGCCAAGCTAGCAGTGGGATGACAGTTGATGAGCAGAACCACAGGAACAACTGCAGTGTTCGAGACAATAGCAGACGAACTGAAGAAGAGGAAGAGGAGGGAGAAGGGGGTATGATCTTCTTCTACTTACCAGAAGGTCACAAGCCTGGGACCTTCCCCAAAGCCCTCCAGGATGGGAGTTCACGCAATAACAATGGGAATGATAACGGGAATTCGGTGACCCTCAGGGGGCGGCAGAGCAGACGCCAGCGGCACTGTTCGGAGGGATCCGTCGACAGCCGGCTCAGCTTTTACGACAACGTCCCCTACACTGAGCGGGAGGAGGAGGAGGAGGAGGAGGAAGAGGAGGAGGAGGAGGGGGACGAGCGCAAACTGGAGCAAGTGCTGCAACATGTCAGCGGTCTGCAGCGCTTTGTGAACGCCTGGTCAGAGGCTGTGGCCGGAGAGGAGGAGGAGGAGGATGAAGAGGAAGAAGGAGACTCGGATTCGGCACTGGACTCTGCCTCCCCCTGCCCATCCTCTCCTCTGCAGAACCGGCTGGAGGAGACTGAAAACGGAAGTGACCAAGACAGCACAGGAAACCCGCTGGGAGAGGGGGAGGAGGGGATGAGAGAGAGGAGAGATTCTGGGGTCGGCGCGTCTCTAACCAGAAGCAGCAGGTCAGTGAAGAACATTTATATTGTCTTTTTACTAATGCAGGATAACCATGAGTTTCTTGACAAAAATGATGACAGAAAATAAAATCTCACCTACCACTCATTTATCTAGCCATGGTTTTAGGATATTGGTTTCTTAGTTTTCATCTCTTTGTAACGGCACATTCAAAGACGTTTCTCTCGCATTATAGGGACTAAAAAAAAACTACATTTCTATAACCTTTTCATACTACGTTTTAGTGTTCAGAGTCAAGTACCTTTCAAACAAACAAGCTCATGCTCTTAGTATTCTTCTGTAAAACTCCTGCCTTACATTACCTAAATGCCTGAAATGCTCAAGGACAACAAAACAATAGAAAGACAAACACTCAGGCTCCGACAAAACATAGTTTTCCATAGACGGTGACAGCAAGGGATAAACATGGGGACACGCTGAGACTCCTCTCCTGACGTAATGGTGCTGAATATTCTGGAATGCTGCTTGGTCTCCATGGGCACGCCTGTTGTTCCTTCAGGAATCCGCAGGCAGAATTACATTCTGGGGGTGTACAACTTTTGAGCCTTTAAGACAATCTCCTGATTGATGTGCACATAAACCCCTGTAATCCCTTAACTGATCACTTGGCAGGTGAAACTACCAACTGTGTGTGGCTTTGTTTGGATTCTAAGTTTATGTGTACACAAAAGCATGACGCGGATCCAAAGAGTTTGACTGCTCCTTTTTAATCACATCTCACAGCTCAATTTGTGCTCTCTCCCTCTCGTTTCCCTGAACATTCTCCAGACCACAGAAACTGCGCTGGCCGAGCTTCCAGAACTCTCATCGGCCCAGCTTGGCGTCGGCCCAGCTCCAGATTAGCTGCCAGTCTGTGCTACAGATGAATCTGCTCCAGAAGCTCTCTCTGCTACAGCTCACTGCTCTGCTGGAGAGACACACCCCTACAAACAAACATGGCTTCAGCTGGTGAGTGGACTACAGTACAATTATATTTATTGTGTAAGGAACAGGGAGTATTAGGGATAGGGGGACTTCATATGGTGATTGTTCAACCTATAATATAACTTTAAAGCTTGTTTTTCCTGCATGAGGCCATACGTGTCTGGCTAATTAATTACTGTAAATGATGCCATCAAATACTTCCACTTAGCAAACCATCAATCCAACTCCTATCCCACCCGTCTCCCGATCCCCTCCATCTGCAGGTTGTTGTATGGCGACGGCTGTCCACAGAGGTTGGGTTTCACATTCTTTTCCCAGGCCCGTAATTGCTGGGAAGGGGCCGTACATTGTCTTTTTCTCAACGGGGCAATCATAGCAGTTCACACGCATGGTGTTACCAGAGCTGGAGGCTGGAAGGATCTGTCCACAGCCATTATCCCTCCACCTTCTGTATCACTTCTCGGCTATCAGTCTTTCCTTACTTTATTATCTGGTTGTGATTCTCCAATGGCACATAATGTCTTCCTTGTTACTGTATCCGCTTTACAAGTTTACAGTTCTCTCCCGCTGGACTTCTGCCTTCGGTTTTTGCATCTTTCCCTTTTGTCGGAAGTTAGATGCTGGGTAAAAGTATTTTAGAAAGATCATGTGATAGGGAAGCCCTAAAGGAAAAGCAGACATATGTATATACAAACGTTTGTATATACTGTAATTACAATGTACATAGATATATAAGCTGTTTCCAGATTCCAGTACCGTTTTCAGTTTACAGTTCATGTGGGGCTAAAGATACATAATTGTAGGAAATGTGATAGGGGAGCCCTAAAGGAAAAGCAGTCCAAAATATAAGTGATGTAAACAAGATTGAACTTTTGAATACTGGACATTCTTCCGAGTCAAAACATAAAACTTTTGAAATATTAAATACATCTACCACACAGGATCACAGTAACACAGAACAGATGTTCTAACATGTATGGAAAATGTCATACAATTTTAAAAGTTTTAAGAAAATAAAGTGAGAAATCGCATCATATTCTTGTTTTTCCCACTTTCTTTATTTCTTCTACCCGAGGCCTTCCCTAGGACAGGAACAGAAGGCGTTATGATGGTCTTATGACAGGCTGAGGCTCTCTGAAAGACAGAGGCCGCTTGTTAGCCGCCGAAGGCCCATACATATTCAGAATTCTGGGAACGGATCTTTAAAAAGCTTCCTTTCCATTTTTTCCCAAACTGTAATTCTGAGATCCGTTTTAAGACTTGTGAACGGCTTCTACAAAGACGCGCCTGTCCTGAGTCACACATAGCGTCTCTCTGCTAAACACACTCACACCCATGCAGATAGATTCACAGCCATAAATCTGTGGGTGCATTCTTGTGAAACGGTCGGAGCTGATGTTTCAACTCTGGGGTTTGTGGTTATAGACTTGGTGTTCACTTGCTCCCAAGCCCACAAACACACAAAGTAACAAACAGTGAGACAGACACTTTGTGCGGATGTATAAAATGGTGGGACCCTCCCCTTTTGACACCCGTCGGTACATCCTACGCCCTGTTTATCCTCCCCTCTCATAAACCTGGAGACAGGCTTCTACAGCTGCTTGGTTTCCTCCTTGCACACATAAAACACATTTGGGTAGCTGGTCTATTTCTGTCCGGATGTGATTTAGCGCTGCAGAGCTAAACAAATTCCACTTGTCCAAAAAGATGTTCAATCCATCATCTAAGAAACTGAGTAAGAATGGAGGCATATCTTTGAATTGTTGACTTGTTTAAAGAAATCCTTCAACACCTGAACAACTTAATTTGTATCTTAATTCATGTCATTATGCAGCAGATATTGATGAGTTTTTTTTCTCTTGTGTGTGCATGTTGCAGGGCTGTGCCAAAGTTTATGAAGCGGATCAAGGTGCGCGACTACAAAGACAGGAATGTGTTCGGTGTGCCACTACAAGTCATGGTCCAGCGGACAGGCCAGCCGCTCCCTCAGGGGATCCAGCAGGCCATGCGCTATTTACGCAGCCAGTGCCTCGACCAGGTAACAATAAGTACACATATAGACATATCTATATATAAACATTTGCATATACTGTAATTACAATCTACATGGAACGTCAAAGCTGCTTCCAATCTGTCATTGAGATTCCGTTTTCAGTTCACACAGAGAACAATAATCTGGTGCTAAAGATAAATAATGTGCAATCAGTCAAATATTCATCCACAGTTTTTTCAGTGGTTGTTATGTCTCAGAAAACACACTTAGTCAGTAAGTGTTTACAGTTCTTCTCTCCCCCGCTGAAGCATGGAGGTCTGGAGAGAGTCAAAGTGTGCTGCTGTTAAATCACCTGTGTCTGTCTGTTTAATCCACGGACATCATGACTGATTTATCTTAGTGTGTGTGAGTACTGTATGCTTGAACATTCATAGAGGAAAGAAAGGAGTTAGTAGAAAATAGCTAATAACAGAGGACGAAACAGAAAACAGAGTGATGCTGTTCTATTCAAAGCAGGACAAGGCGCCTCTGTTGGAAGGTGGTGAAAGCTCATGGAAAATATTCAGGCTGGCATCGGCCGGCAGCCTATTTCTCTTTTCCTCCCAACATTTCCATTTCATACAGCCTTAAAAGGCTACTGATGAGGTCCTACACAGCATTCAGTACAGCGATGCCTACTGGGTGTCATGGAGCTTCTTATAAATACAGTCAACAGAATCTGCAGTGATGTCACCATATTGACTGTAAGCTCCGGATTTGAGGATAAGCCAAAATGTAATTTTTCAATTATAACAGTCTGCAACTTTATAATCATTTAAAGGTCATTGCAAATAAGATTTGGGCTCATGAATCCTTTTTGATATGCCTTCATGATAGTATCAAACATTAATCATGGTAATTACTTATGAGGGAACTACAGTTCCAAGCGGACATAGCTATTCTTGTGTATGTATGCATAATGTAACCATTCTCCCCCCCATGTCACTTTCTGTCCAGGTGGGTCTTTTCAGGAAATCAGGTGTTAAATCTCGTATCCAAGCTCTTCGCCAGATGAACGAGTCGAGCGGCGCAGATGGGGGAGGCGTCAACTACGAGGGCCAATCGGCTTATGACGTTGCCGACATGCTGAAGCAGTACTTCAGAGATTTGCCAGAACCCCTGCTCACTAGCAAACTGTCTGAGACCTTCCTCCAGATCTATCAGTGTAAGGACACGCACACCTACATTCAAATTGTAAACAAAATCTTGTTGAGACAATACATGCATTACCTCACAAACATAGCCACCTGTCTGTGAGAGGATTGCATGCTGGAATGCACAAGATGCTATTGTTTTAGAGCTGTAGATGCTTGCCTGCCATGAAGCAAGAAAATTGTGAAACCTTAATAAGAAAACAAACAACACGAGTGCAGGAAATGCCTGTGGAATGATGTTATATATGTGATTGGTCCATCCTTCTTTGGCTCACTGTTCACATCCCTGTGCATTCTCGACCTTTGCATTCGGAACTGTTTGTATAAAGTGAAACAATACTATTCCTGTACATGAGGAACACCATATAGTGTACAAACACATGTAGGCTTAGACAACACACATAGATCATAGCTAACTTCTTGATTCATTATGTAGAATGCCAAAGGTTATTCTTCTGTATATAATATAAAGAAACGAGCCCTGACATAATCCCTCTTCCTCTCCAGACATGCCTAAAGAGCTGCGTCTGCAGGCCGCGCGGGCCGCCGTGCTGCTGCTGCCCGACGAGAACCGCGAGGTGCTGAAAACGCTGCTCTGCCTGCTGAGCGACGTGACGGCCAGCGTTTCCGAGAACCAGATGACTCCCACCAACCTGGCTGTGTGTCTGGCGCCATCCCTCTTCCACCTCAACACCCTGCGCCGCAAGGAGAGCTCCTCGCCAAGGTGTGTGTATGTTCCACTACTGTCATCTTCTCATTTAAATGGACTGCATTTATGGAGCGCTTTTTCAGTCATTACGAGCCCTCAAAGCTCTTTTACATAAACAAGTCAGCATTCACACCCCATTAGCCATGCCATCATGCCCAAGAATATATCGACATGTTGACAGGGGCTAACCACCGACCTTCTGGTTGGTTGACGACCACACTACCTCACAGCCGCAGTCACTGCCTTTGTTTTGATTGCCACCACTGATATAGATTTTGTATTAGCAGCTCCCATATGAAATATGCTGTACATTCTCAAAACAGGAAAGGGTCAATCCAAAGAAACAAAAGAGCCGGATACTGTAGATGGAGGATAGAGAAGAAAGGGGGAGGGAGAGCAAAGCTGGACAGGGGAGGAAGAGGGAGAGACAGAGGAAATAGAATGATTACATAAACATATTAACTTATTAAGAAATATATGTGAAGCTAGAAGAGGGTTCATCAGGTTTATGTTCGTTCTTTCAACCCGCTTCCTCCACTCTCTCCAATGAACGCTGTCTGGATGATGAATGCTGTTACTAATCATACTGTCCTTCTTTCCCCTCTGCCTTGGTCAAAGGGTGATGAACAGGAAGCAGACACTGGGAAAGCCGGACCAAAGAGACCTGAATGAGAACCTGGCTGCCACTCACGGCCTGGCACACATGATCCAGGAGTGCAGCAAACTCTTTCGGGTCAGTAGTGAACAACACTTGAGCTTTAAAGCTAAAGTTAGCATGAAAATGAAATGTGCTTTACTGACTGAAATATATGTGTCAAACTTAACTTAGGTCAATGAAGGCGTGTTTGCTGACAGAATTAATGTCGGCTCACTTTCCCGTGTCATTGCCAAACACCTGTAAACATATATAGTATCTAACATGACATAAGTCACTGATTCAATTCATGATGTAATTTCCTCCAGCAATGTTATGATTGTGTAAAGTAAATGGGCAAACCTGTTTAAGCCACCTTTTGGCAGACTTACCTTCATCTCTCTTTCCAGTTATACCAAACATTGGTGGAAAAAGAAGGTGGAAATAAATTAGAAGCTGCAAACCCATAAATCCATGAGTCAACAAGGAAATCACTTGACTGGATAAACAGGAAATAATCAGCAAACTACACTTACTAATCCAATTTCAATCTCATTCAGCCTAAAACGTTGCACTGCCCAGTCTCCTCTGACATGCTACGGTAAATGCTAAGAGGCTGCGAGTTATTAGTTAACTTTAATTAGATTGCTTTCTTGTTTCCTGTCATGGTCACATCACACAGCAAGGCAACTCAATTACCTCCCAAATGATTTCCTTTAATTAGATCTGTATTGGCTTGCAAAGTTTCATAAAAGGATATGAAAAATAACCAATAACTTACAGTAATTTGCCTCCATTTTAAGTCAGTTTTAACAAATAAACTTAATTTCCTCCAGACTATAACATTGTTATTGTTCAATTCAATTTGAAAGGTGACGTATGAAGACAGACGCTGAGAGAGAAATAATGAGAATGAGCTAGGCTAACAAGGAGATGAAAATAGGATGTGGTGTGTGTCAGTTTGTAATTGCAGTCTTATACGCTCAGGTTACAATAAATAGAAAGGAATTCATTTGATCAGAGTTGATATGCCTGACAAAACGTTTCATTAGAGACTAAGTCACTCTTACCATTTTTAAGTTTGACAATCCCCTCCAGACACGTTTAAAAACATATATTCAAAGCAGATTTGATGCCTTATATACTTTTTAAAAATGTTTTAAATCAAATCTGTAAATCACATATATTTACGGCTCATGACTCCCAGCAACACAACAGAAAGGTAAAGCCTGTCTCTAATGCTCCTGTCTCTAATGCTCCTCCCTCTCCTCCGTCCCCACAGATCCCAGAGGAGATGAATCGCTGCAGGAACTCGTACGTGGAGCAGGCGCTGTTGCCGCGGCGTCTGGAGGAGCTCGCCGGTGAAGAGGCCGGCCACGGTGGCTTCAGGGCCTTCCTGCGGGACAGCCTGGACACCCTGCTCAAAGACGCCAAGGACAAGTTCAAAGGTTATGACAGCTGTTCCACACCCGAGCACGCCGAGCTGGCCTGTAGGAAGGTAAGCCCACATCATTTAATCTCTATAGTTCCTTTAAAAAACACAATATTGTTGATTACAATGATAGTTTGTGTAATAGAATCGCAATCATACACTTGAGGCCGTTCTTGAACGTCATTATTGGTACGACAGTACTGCGGCAGGACCGAGGCGCTTCTCGTGTATGATTGCTTAAGCCAATCACCAACCAAGGTACCCCCCCCCCACCTCATCACCTGAATCTCCTCCTAGAGCACCATTGTGTTCTTTTTAACCAAATCTATCTCAGAGGGGCGTGGGGAGTGGCTCCTTATTTTCATCTAAAGTAACAGACAGAGAATCAGCACTTTAGAAACAGGGCTGAAACAGAGGGGATTATGGGATGCTGCAATGATCTGTTTGGTATTTGGAGCCAAACACTTCAGAGACGTGTTTTGTATATAACTGAGACCTATGATATATTGATGAAAAACAGTATAATGGGGGTCCTTTAAAGAGGAATTCATGAGAGAAAAAAAACGGATTTGTGTAAACACGCCACCATTCATAAATCACACACTGGCTTTTTAGCTATCTGTGTTTCCTGTCGTCCCCTTTCCTCTTCATGTCTGCCTTTCCCTCTCTCCTGCCTCTCTAAATACCGTGTGGAAAACCAGCAGTTATGGTTTCCTGTATAGAAACACATCCGTGTGAAACTGGCCTGTCCCTGGCTTCTCTTTCCCATCCCAGAACTGGACTCTGTCCCAGGATGACATCAGCCTGACACACACACACACAAACATACACAAGCTCACCATTATCCCAGGCCTACATTTCCTGTGTCTAGTGTGCGAGGGCTCTGGATGAGGTTATCTTCTGCTCCAGTTTGAGAGTCACAAGGCGCAGAGTGTTTTTTATCATCTGATGGCAGAGCGAAGCAGCTGACTTTGCTGAAGGGCATTAGGAGGTTTTGAAACACAGCCTCACTGTTGGTGGCTGGAATACCTCTTCTAATTTCTGTAAATATGACTGATGACATTAGATATCCTAAATGAAGCCACTGAACACTTGCATAAGACTTTTAAAGTTCTTTTAAAAAATATGGGATCTCCACGATATTACCTCCTGGCAGATTTCAAGATTAAGGTTTGTCTTAGCCTGAAGACTGTGACACACAATATTAAAATGGAATGGATATTCTTTCACAAAAATAATAGGACTTTAATATCACAAGATATTCAGGACAAGGGACCTCTCTTGCATTTAACTCTTAATCAATCTCTTATTATCGTGTCATCCCTATGGTTTAGGCTGCCAAACGAAGGCGTAAAATGCAGCTAAACATGAATCATTTAAAAAGAACTGCATGTTAAGTTTGTTTTGGTCTTTCCCGTGTTTCCCCAGGTGCATGATGGCTATCCTCTGCGGCTGTGGAAGGTGACTGTGGAGATGCCTGCGGGTCCTGAGGAGGTTCTGACCAGAGTGCTGCGGGAGCAGGGCTACTGGGACGAGGACCTGCTGGAGAGCCGGGTGGTGGAGACGTTAGATGAGAGGACGGAGGTCTACCAGTATGTCAGGAACACCATGGCTCCACACCCCACCAGAGACCACCTGGTGCTCAGGTACACATTGATTTTCTCTCGCTCCCTCTGTCTCTCTTTTTTGTTTTGTCTTCATCTTTTTGCGATGTTCTGCTCGGATTAAATGTGTTTTTTAATCAAAGTCTTTACTCTCTCTACTAGAACATGGGTAACAGACCTGCCAAAAGGAGCGTGTGCACTGGTTTGTACATCTGTGGACCATGAAGGCGCCCCTGTTGTAGGGGTCCGGGCCAATGTCCTCACCTCACGCTACTTCATCGAGCCCTGTGGATCCAACAAATCCAGACTCACACATATCTCCAGGATCGACTGCAGGTCAGTTAATGAGGAATTAGTGATTAGATATAGTGTTTGTTTTGTGGTCATACATTGTCCTTTATTTAATTACACAATAAGTTAACGTGTCTTTTTCCCTTTCTTCAGGGGTCGTTTCCCAGAGTGGTACAATAAACTGTATGGACACCAGTGCGCTGCAGAGATTGCGCGGATACGTGACTCGTTCTCTGTGCCCATGGACAAATGAGAAAGCAGAGTGCAATTTGGGCATCGCCAGACTCAACAGCATAACATGACATCATCTGGATCCCACTGAGGACTCCAATGACTCATTCCACCCTTTCCAACTGAGAGGTAGACGGGGTCCAAGCCTATTAACACTCACATTAAAGGACAAATCCTGGATCCTGGATTGAAGGACTTTTTTTGCTCTGATTTTGTTACAACGGATTGATGTTATCGTCTAAAGCGGTCGGGGTCTCAGTGTGCTGCCAGGAGAACTTATTCACACAAACATTTATCTGGGCTTAAGGACAACTAACGCTCATAAGGGATGTGGGGTTTCTCCAAAGGGAGCTATTGCTTCTGAGAAGCGTGTGTGTGTGTGTGTGTGTGTGTGTGTGTGTGTGTGTGTGTGTGTGTGTGTGTGTGTGTGTGTGTGTGTGTGTGTGTGTGTGTGTGTGTGTGTGTGTGTGTGTGTGTGTGTGTGTGTGTGTGTGTGTGTGTGTGTGTGTGTGTGTGTGTGTGTGTGTGTGTGTGTGTGTGTGTGTGTGTGTGTGTGCATGAGGCTTCAAAGCAGTTAAAAAATAGATATTCCTCGCACTGGTTTCCAGTGGCAGCATAATATGTACATACAGTATTCTGTTCACAGTAATGGTGTGTGTCTGTCTTGTGATACCTCTGTCCCTTTATTCTGTTACAGCAAGGCACAGGAGGAATAGTATACAATATTGTAGTCAGTTGATTGATGAATCCATGGGCGAAGAAAGATGCAAATGTGCCGGTAATATGTAGACAGTAGAAAGGTCATAGAGAGATGGAAGCTGGGTGATACTCGGGTTTAAGTGTTTCAGTAAAGGAAGGAAAGACAGATGAGTTTTGGTGGCTGGCACACCAATAAGAGAAGGAACAATCAGGAAACGGCATCATTTACTGACATACAAAAAGATGTCTTCATTTTAGTTTTTGAAGAGACATGGGTAAAATGAGTAACTATGCTTGTAACAAAGCCAATTATTCAACAACAGTAAGAGCTCATAAGAAAAAGTTTCTGACTGAGGATCAATGTTAGAGACAGAGAGTGTTGCGTCTTTTATATTATCACACCAACTCAATTTAAGACCAACAGATCGACAATAATGGACCAAAAATGAAAAATAGCTAAAACAATACGTTTTGCGTATTCCTTCTACCTAAAAAACAGTTAGAGGATGTTGAGAGCACAGTCAATTCACTTTTTTTTTTGTCGTAGGCCGGATATCACTTGTATTCATTATAAAACATATTGATTTCACAATAATTATGTACATAAAAACAAAACATGCACTGTTTTAACTTGCAACAGAAACCTCTAACTAGTCCTGTAAAAGATGAGAAGTAAACAAAAAATGGTCCTTTTATAAAGGTGGAGATTTTACAGGTTTTACTGTAAAGAAGAGGGCAGATTGAATGTTTGTGTGATTTCAAACAAAGGAAAACGATCTTTGTGTACGCTTCTTTCTCTGTGCTGTCTGTCAGTGTTTAAAAAGAAGTAGCATTCATAACACTCAAGCTTCAATCTGAGGGCGCGCGTTTCTCGTGTTGAGTCGTATGATTAAAAAGCTAAGCCATTGTTGATATCGTAAAAGTGTTTGTACCTATAACTGTGTCCCTGCCAAATAATAACGCATGACATTTACAGTTAATTTAAAACAAATATATTTATTCCTCAGATATGTTTGTTTTGTATCATACCATTTTATTTTATTGTAAATGTTAAGCTTTGTGTTACAGAAATGAACAAATGTTTTATCTTTTTTATTAATATTATTTCTGTACAGGTTAATCAAAGTGCACTATTAAATGTATTAAAATAAAACTGTTTTGTGTCATTTGTTTACACTTAAGTTTGTTCTCAGCCATTACATTAAGCGTATTTGAGCATTAGAAAAAGCGCTGTAAAAATCCCATGTATTATTATTATTACTATTATTATTACATCCAACTATCTATCTGTGTTTATTCCACACCAATAAATCCAGGAGTTTGGATGAGTGGCGTGCCCTCGGAGTTGGTATGTGGTGATCTCACTTGTTTTCTTACTTCTTACATAACTGTTCCATTAAACAGAAGACAATAGAGTCTGTTGTCCCACAACTGGCCTGGGTTGGACCCTGCACACTCAACGGGGGGGGGGGGGGGGGGGGGGGGGGCAAATGTAGAAATGTAGAAGAAAGTTCCAACATACGGACGGAGGTTTCACTTGTGTTCCCGCTCTGCTCTGACCCCTACACAGAGTAATTATGATCTATAAACTGTGTATTTACATAACTCAAGGACAGGTACTTACCATACATGTTTAACAAGTGTTAACGTGACAGCACACAGCGTACTCGAGCTAAGACAATGCATTTACATTTTGTGCTGGCATACTCTTCGCTTGTTTTTCTAGTGGACCATCAGCACTTCATGTACTTCAGGAACTAGAGATTAACCAGAGCCTAAAAGAAATTGCACATGAAGCCACAGTGTTGTTCTTTCCTTCGTTTTTGTTTTGTATATTAACCAGAATTGTCTCCAGAACATTCTGATTAACTCACTTTCTGTCTGAGCACACATTTGTTATCCATATGCCAGTTCTTTCTTTGCATGCACATGTGTATGTATTTCTGCTGGGAACCCAAACACCTCTGGGAGATTATGCAGAGCCAGATAAAGCTGAGCGGGTGTCAGCACCAGGGCTGCATTCCTGCGCTGTTCTTTGAGAATCAGACGCAGAAGCTTTCCCACATTGATAAATGAATACAAACGTGCAAGTGCATGCATACGCAGTTTGGAGTGTGTGTTTGTGTGTGCTTTTTTTTCCTTTCAATTTGAAAGACATTCATATGAATTGCTGTACTGTAAGTGAAGGTTATTGCTAGTTATTGCAAATACACTGTGTGATTTTAGAATTGTTGATTACATTTTTACAACTGGGAATCTATTATTTTGTTCTGAACTAAGGATTGTAATGGAAGCCTATTCTTGCCAATCAGAGAAAAGAAAAACTATCCTGTAAATCAGTATTATCCCCTACAATCTCATTATTATAACTTACTAGCAGCTATGAAATCAAAACTAAACATGCATGCAAGATTGAGAGATGGAAAGGATCAAATATATTGGGAGAAATATAGCAAAGAATCTTAATAACTCATATATATATATATATTAATTCAAATTAAACAAGATTAAAATAGGCAGTAGCTTGGGGTTTGAGGGAAAGTCTGCCACAATAAAAAACTGAATGAAGATGTATTTTTCTTTAAATAAATTGGAACTGAACCAGACATTCCTCCTTTTCTTTTGTGGTTTTGGGATAGGGAAATTAAATATTTTTGAACAGCTGTCATCACAATGTGGTTTACCCAACACCCATTTGTTTGGTTTAAGTGAGAAGTGATCATACTGATGTTTACAAAAAGAGATATATTAAGGATAAGATAAGACTGAAAAGTTAAATAAATGTTCAACCAACTGCAAAGCCTAAGTAGAATACGCACAAGACAGCTGACAGCACCAGCGATATCCTGATTATTTCACATTGATTTATTCATCACATCCTATTGTGCAGTTAGAGCAGTTTCCCCAGATTAACTCACAAACATGAGCAATGAGAAGTCGTTTTTGGTCACAAGAAATCAGGAGTGCGATATATATCTGATCACGTCTTCATGTGGAGCGGAATGCTGTGATGGATTACTTGGTTTTGAACACCTTGTTTTCAGAGTCAACATGGACAACATAACCTCATATTATTCCTCATCATATCTCCATATTGATGAAATTCCAAAGGACGGTAGTGAAGCTTTTAAGCAGGTTTCTTTACATTCACCTACACACAGTTTAGTTGTTTTAATTACCTAATCACCAGTGTACTTGCATGGCAGAGTGTATGCTTACACTCGTCTATATTTATGAGTGTGACAGGGAGAGAAAGAAAGTGCTTCCTTCAAATACTATTTAACCTATGTGGCTGTTAATAGGCATGTGCCACTTTTTAAATATTTTAATGCCTGAACACGCTGCTCCTGTAACAAAATAATTAAATGATTTAAATAAATAATGATGTCCAAATTTGAGATCAATAAAATATCTATCTATCTGAACATATTCAGCTGATTCAGCTCAGGCCAAACACAAGAGGTCACTAATGATCCACATGGCACACCTAACTAATGTTTTATGATTGAACACTGTCCTCTGGTGGCCGTTTGGAATAAAATGCTCATAATAATAAGACTCATCACCACACACTGGTTGCACACTGCCGTCAGCACATAGAATACAAATATAGGCTTTGGGCAATAAAACCACAACCGTTTGACAAAAATATATATTGAATTGCTTTAAAAAATGTAATGTAATTTAATTTATTTTTAACTACAGGTGACGCAAAATCTCTACAGTCAGGAAATTGTATATGATTAAAATATAATTCCTTCTTAAGTCTTAACATCTTAAGTCTTAACATTTTAAGACTTAAGACCTCTCCCTGGTCACTGAAATGGGGAATTGAAATTACGGGCCAAAAGTTGTACAAGTATTAAAAGTAAGCATAGGACACCAAACCAACTGAGACCCGTCTGTCCGCCGCATCTGCAATGTACAACACACACCTACACACTGTACCACACACACACCTACACATACCACACACACTTACTGCTCCTAAAGCATAATCAGGCTACAGCCGTTGTGTATTTTATTATGTGAAGCAATAAATGGTCTTAGAAAAATATCGACTCTTTGTTTCTAGATATCGACTAAAAGCATATAAATACAGAAAGTAATGTAGGCCTGTTTACTGAGTGATAAATATTTTACACGCTGCTCTGCTTTCTGCACGGACCTCACAGCTGTTTTCACTGTAAACATCGCGTTGCAATGAAAGCAGTTACTAAAATAATATCCAAGGGATGCATGCAGAGCTGTCATTGGCTGAGATAAGTCCGGCCGTGCGTCACGCGTCCACCGTTCCCGGAAATGCATCCGCGGAGGATGCATCACCAATAGAGAGGCGAAGTCCCTCCCTTTCCGGGGGAGCTCATGGGACCCCGGAAGCGGAAAATTATACATTGAATTCAATGGAGAGAGAAAACGTATCTTTTGATCCCGTCAGGTGAGGTAAGGAAAATAAAAGAGAAAAAGGTCAGTGACAACACTTTAAAGTAACAACACTGAATAATGATCTCTTTTAATAATTTTCTCTCAGTAATCACTCAACTACTGTCTTTCCAACAAACAGATTGACTCACCCTCACTGTCATCACAATGAGACATGTCCAGAAGAATGTCATGCAAAGCTCCCTGCCTGCCTGCCTTCCTTCGACTCTCCCTGAACTGCTTCCTTAGCACCCGATGGAGGGCGCAGTAGGATACTCTTCAAATGTTTCACGAAATACTTACCATGATGAGTACTCTTACTGTTTAACATTTTGGTGTACTTCATGTAATAAAATAATAACTTCATGGTAAGGGTACTAAAAATGACAAGGCTAAGTCATGTAATGCTAACTAACGTGCTCGCTACTCGTCGCTACTAGCTAGGTAGCTAACTTGACTATGTTCCATGCACAACATGTATATTACCTATGATATTACCTGATATATCTGATCCAGCGACTCCTGGTCCTTTCATCAGACGGGAAGCGAAAGAACGAGCAAGTGGTATGATCACTTTTGTGATTACAACATGGTACAAAGCACACAGGCATCTTGTAAAAGTGAATTTATTGGAGCAATCTCTTATATTTATTGGAGGGAATAAATCAGTTATGAAATCTTCTTCTTCGCTTTAATTACGAGTCTCAACCACTGGAGCATTATCGCCTGTGACATCACATACGCGACCCAGAATGGGATTTGGGATTTGTAGTCTTTGTAGTCGCGTATTTTTCATAGTTTTATATTTCAACAGTTTTACGACAAAATGTGACTTTTTTGACATGGAAATTATTGTTTAAGATTGACAAACATCATATGTGTAGTTCGTGGCACAATTCAAACGGGATCAAAAGATGCGTTTTCTCTCTCCATTGAATTCAATGTATAATTTTTCGCTTCCGGGGTCCCATGGACCGGAAGTAGATGGGCGTGACTTCGCCTCTCTATACCCCTCCTCGACTCCTCTCTTCCCCTTGTCTTGACCCGGAAATCGATCAAGACACGCCATTTTGAAGGACGTCCCAATAGCTGAAATACACACGGAGGAGTCGAGGAGGGGTGAGGGAGGAGGGGTGCGGGAGGAGACGAGAGGGAGGATACACGCGAGCAGACTACGCGGAAGTGTTTTCACTACTCGTGTATAAAAGCCCCACCCCCACCTTCACAGCTGGTCCATTTCAACAGAGGAAAACCCACAACTGGAAGATGAGTGGAAAAGCGTCACATAAATGTATAAGTGCTCACAGCTCCGTGGGAATTATTATGTGCAATTCATTTCTAAAAGGCTTTCACATTACTATAATTATATTTGTATTTAAATGTAGGCTACATTTTACACCAAAACGCAAAACAAAAGCAGGACCAGCACCCCTCCTCGACTCCTCCTTGTGCATTTCAGCTATTGGGACTTCGATTTCCGGGTCAAGTCCCGGAGGAGGGGAAGAGAGGAGTCGAGGAGGGGTATTGGGATGAGGCTCGTGACTAACAAGAGAAAGATTCATTCATTTAAATAAATATTTAACAACAAATGGGCCGGTTCATAAGGGTTATTCAGTTAAGCCCGATGAGAGGGGATACAGCTGTGCACATGTCATCATTAACAGACATTGTTTAAAAGTGACGTTTGAGTGAACGAGGACATCCCAATTAATACCTGAGGACTCCTCTGTCCTTGTGTCACCTCCTCGTGTCTCTCGCTCGCATCTTACGGAGGCGCAGCTAAGACGCAAGGAAGGGAAGCGAGTGAAGGAAAGGAGGAGTCGAGGAGGGGTATTGGGATGAGGCTAGAGTCTCCTCGGTTAGAGCTCCTCCAGAGAGCCTCCTCAGTGCTTGATGCTCGGTCCTCAAAGTGCATTTAGAGAAATGAGATGTCCTTCAAAATTGCTCGCTGAAATTCATTTCCGGGTCACTACCGGAGGACCGAGGAGTCGAGGGGAAATGTGAGTATTGAGAAACCTCTTATGACTTCCTCTTACTTCCGTTCTTCAGATTTTGCTGAACGTCTATGTTAATTGATAGTTTATATAAGCTTGATATTCGTAGAATATCAAGAACACAGAAACACACAGAAACACAGAAGTACATAGATGAGATGTCACACACTTTGTGCATTATTTTGGCAACATTTTGTTCCAATTTGTGTCCACTCATTTCTGAATGTGTATGTCGCATTTCTTCAACAAGAACTTTGTAAATGTTACATATTCCAATCAAATGTTGCCTTAATTGAATATTGGATCACTTTGAACACCAGGGTGCAGTGTCTCTTCATTCAGCTACAGTAAGTAGAATCACATCAGCCCTGTTTGGCCTCATGTAACCAGGGATAGACTATCTAGTACACTTACACAAGTAACTGAAGTTAAGTCAGCTAAGTACTTTCTTTACACGGTTCTCATAAGAAATTAAACATATGATGATCTAAAACATCCAACTACCCACAATGGAGCTGAAATTAGCAGATCAATTCAAGAGTAAATAGCATTGCAAACATTATGCAGGAGTAATTTTCATTAAAAAAACATCATTATATAATCGTTAAACACTGCACAATGACTACCTTTTACACTTGCAGTATTTTCCTTATAATACTTACATACTTTTACTGTTTTGAATACAGAAATTGGACTTGTAAAAGTATTTTCACAGTATGGTATTAATACTTTTAATTATTGATCTAAATAAGTCTTTCATCACTGCCAACAATCCTAACCACATTATGGAAAGCTTTGGTAATATAGCACTGCCGACATGAATGAATAGATGGAAGAGAATCAACAGTGTGACTTCACGGGCCAATATTAAACACAATATGCCTGATACAGGTCAAAGTTCAAGGCACATTTCTTCATGAAAGCAAACATCCATTTGACATTTCTGATCAAAGTATTTGCACAATAAGTCCTGACGCTTTGTTGTTGTTGTTTTTTGCTTTTGAATTAGTTGTTTTTGCTGTTTGGCACACTTTCTACTTCAGAAACATTTTGGATTGTTTATTTCTACTGTCTTAATTTCTCTTATGTACATTGCCTGGTTTTTTATGCTGCTGCATCGCAAACATTTCCCAAATTAGGATCAATAAAGTAATTATCTATCTATCTTATCTAGTCTGTCATAAGACCGATTTTGATGTTGTTTGCAGTTAAACAACCATGTTAATGCTTATTTTTCATCGATAATTATCACATCAATCTAAACAGAGCTTACCCACTCGTACCCACAGCATATCATGTTTCCTTAAACTGCTTTTTATAACATAACACTCTCTGTTTGAAGTTATAGTTGGAGCCATTCACATTTGAAAACATTTCATCTGTAATATTTGTTTGTTGAAGCATTGTTCAATTAAAGTGTAACTTTAAATAAATTACATATTATTTAAGAAGTTAAATATGAGAAATAATATGTGTATATCCTTGACCTGTTGTTGGGTCAATTACAAGTCTGCACTTGCATCAAAACACCATAAGGTAATTTGCTTTTTATATTTTCACATATTAATACATTTAGCTCCTAAATACAGTGTGTTATGGACCAGGAGTAGCCCATGACTTTAGGAGATGACAGATGACAGATGAAAATCCTTTATTTTACCTTATCGTTATAAGATAAGAAGATAAGATAGTGCTTTATTGATCCCAATTTGGGACATTTTTATGTTGCAGCAGCATACAAATACATGGCATTGTACAATACAAATGAAAAAGACTAGAAATATACATGTTGAATTTCCAAATTAACAATAACAAAATATAAAGCAAGTTATTATACATAAGTATGTGAGGGATGGAATATATTTATGTGTATTCAAATATTTTATTGAAAGATTGCACTTGTAATAAAACTGTATTATCTAAGTCGTATCAAAACCAAGAGCAGCACAAGAACTTGCAATGGAAAATATTATCTATCCAAAGGCAAAAAGGTGAAATTGCGCCTAAAGCATGTGGCTTTATGTGTAATGCAGGGTAAAGGACCAATTAAACAATTTTTTTTAAAAACCTGTTTTGCAAACATTTAATAATATGTATCACAATCAGAAATATAATTATAGACAGAGTATCCATGCCCTAAATCGATAAAGTGATTCAAGTAATCCAATTAAGTTGGATTACTTGAATCACTTTATCGACTTAGGGTGTTAGTGTGTTTTTATTTTTTTATTTGTGCAGTTTTTTTTTAAAGAATTACATAAAATCACAAGTCAGAAGGTGTCATCAAATCTTATTACACAACCAGTTACGATTAACTTAACTTAAGGCTATTTTGGGTACGTTTTCTTATATCGTTTGGCTCCAACCTATCAACAAGGGTTAATATAACATCTTTATATTTCACTGTTTATTTTACTGTTGTAGCCTGGGGGGATTTAAAAGCAGAGGACTCTGGGAGAAATGTAACCCTTTCCGTAGTTATGAAACTTTAAGGCGCAGGTTTTGTAATCGAAACGTACTGACCAATCAGGGCACGAGTTTGCTGTTCACGTGACGGTATATTTCATGTATCAAACGTGTGCCTACAGGAAAGTCGGTCCGGTACACTAGCAAGGACCGGGGAAGCCGTAGAAATGAAGCGGCACGTTAACAGAAGAAAACCGAAATATTCATAGTATTTTCTTGACGCAACAATGTCGCTCCAACCGCGGGCGGAGGACGCGCCGGAGGAAAGGACCGCTTTCTTCATCGGCGCAGACTCGGACACCGCTTTGGAGGAGCAAGAACACCATCAGCTCATACTACAGAAAGCCAACGCTTTAGTGTCGGAAAACTGCCTGAAAGAAGCCATAGACTGGTTTACAGCCGCTATGCAATATGGCCCTGTGCTACCAGAACAATTAAGCACCTTCGTGGACTGTATCCTCCGCAACTTCAAGAGAAAAGAGGATGGGCCTGACACACTTTCGGCCCGTAGTCAGGACGTAGGGGACAGCGGCGGTGGGGACGAGATGTTTGACTGTCCCAACTGCCATAGATTTGTAGGTGAACCTGTGACCCTAGCCTGTGGACATTCGTATTGTAAAAGGTGTTTACAACGACGGCTGCTCTCCAAATGTAAGCTGTGCAAGGAGACTGTGAGCGGCGAGGAGAAAGCGAATGTAATGCTGTGCGGACTTTTAGACAAATGGTTCCCCGAGGAGCGGAGGAAGTCCAAAATGCTATATGAAGTGGACGAACTGTGTAGAAAAAAACGATACGAGGAAGCTATTTCGCTAGCAACTGATGTCATTCAGTGTGGTAAGTGCAGTTCAAAACCCTGCTTTCGCTTCTTGCATGTTTTCACAAATGGAAAGGAGTTTCCGATGGATCGTTTCTTTACAACGTAATATGTAATTCACATAAATCAATAATAGTCTTTGTTTGTGGTTAGCAGACCCCCAAAGCCTAATTATAGTGAGTTATACTGACCAACATTGTTGATGCCAGAGTCTCCTCCATTTATCTGTAAACTAGTGGGTCCTGCTTATGAAACTTCAACAGCTGCGCATGCGCGCTTTGTGCAAGTTGCATAAGGCAGGTCGTGACCAATGTTCGTACACTGTGAGCCGGTTTTGTAACTTGTACAGGGAAGGGCACTGTGTTTTGTAACTGTTATGTCTGCCACCGTTTTATAAGTTTTTTACAATGGGGTGTATGCCATCGAACAGAGGCTGCCAGGGTAAGGTTTGTGATCCAGATAGAAACTCAACCAAGTCAAGCAGTGAGTGAAACTAGGCCTGGTTACATCTGTGGCAGTTGATTCATAGTCAACAAATCACTTTTGATTGGAATGTGTAGCTACTGGTTCAAATCCCAGTCATTGGCTGTACAAGCTTGTGAAGGCAATGAGATGGGCTAATTTCACCAGTTACCATGTTGGTCTAAATTACCTTTTAGCAAGGCACTAAACCCCCAGGTGTTTCAGTGAAGGTGACCTGAAGTTGAAACTGCCTGCATTTTCACTAAGGAGTTCCAGGAGAAGAGAAAGGGACATGTTCTTAGCTTTCCACTGGGATCTGGGAATAACTAACTGAAAACACAAATTAAAATGGTGTGATGCATTGTGGGTATGGCACGGCCTTTTTAATTTCAACCACCGGATCCGAAAGTAGCCTACATCAAACCATGCGAGAAACAATTAACTTCTTCAAAGTAGTTATTTTTATACCAATGTTGATAGCATTTAAATAATATAATAATAATATTTTTTTTATGGATCATTATCACCATGCTTTGAGCTGGATTCCCTGTAAATTCACATCTAACCTTCCATGCACCCTGAAATAGGGCCCATTAGCATAGAGGTTCTCAAACTTTTTCTGTCAGGCCCCACCTTCTCCCTCACCCCTCCTTGACTCCTCCGTGTGCATTTCAGCTATTGGGACGTCCTTCAAAATGGTGTCTTGATCGATTTCCGGGTCAAGTCCCGGAGGAGGGGAAGAGAGGAGTCGAGGAGGGGTATTGGGATGAGGCTCTTATATCCGTTAGCGTAGCTCGCTAGCACCAGAAGCTAACAACAATGATCTCCGGTACCGGTGCGCTCTCTCTCTCTCTCTCTCACGCACGCACACAAAATGGCTCATTCCACACACACACAGAGCCGATCTTTAATAAAACACAGACCCAGACGTAATAGTACTGTATCATATTATTTTCGAATCAATACTTTTTCAAAATATGAATGTTTTTTTTTTTTTTAATAACCATTTTTCCTCCTGGTCTCTCGCCTGTTATGCCTCTGCGCCCCCCACTTTGAGAACCACTGGCATTGACGGAGTTTGACATTTGCGCTTGGGGAGGGAAACCTTTTTTACTGCCGTCAGTACACAGTCCCAACTATTGCCTGGGGTGCTATGGATACAGTAGCAATAAAGCCATCGTTCACCGCACTGAGCATACAACTTTTCCACATACGAACACAACTCGTCCCGTCATGCACGCCTCATGCCCGCCGTACACACACAAGCTTGTTTGAGACGAGCTGCGGCTCGCCTCGAAAGTAGACGAGAATAGCCGATCGCAGCCGGGGGAGGTCTCAAAAAGCTCGCCTGAAGTCCGACAGCTCGGAGTCGGCTTCTTCTTCTTCTCTCGTTTTTTTGGCGGATTGCAAACAACTTTAAGGTGCATTCCGCCACCTCCGGAGTCGGCTTGACTCGGTTTGCATATATAAAGAATGCACAAATGTGTTTAATCGTTAATGTCAGATATGTAATAAGTAAATACATTTGTTCCTGCTCAAGATTAGATTCCACTTTATTGTTATTGCACATATTACAGGTACTGAGACAACGAAATGCAGTTTAGCTTCCAACCAGAAGTGCAACAAGCAGTGAAGTGAAAAGTAATGTACACAATCTACAGAATAAAATATAGAATGAATTGAATGATGAATAAACAGTGAGGGGTATGAATACACTAGATATACACAGCAGCCTGTGAGCAGTATGAACAGTGTGTATGAATATGCTAAGATATATAAAGTATGAAAACGGTAAGCAGTGCAAGTATAGTATAAAATATATAGATATTAATTTCATGATGATAAACATTGTGGAACAATGATGAAAAATGTGACTGGAAGTGGCGACATAAAACTGACACAAAACAACAACAAACTTTTGCCGAGCCAATTGGAGAGTTTCATCAGCAGCACGGGGTAAAAACCACCAATGAGCGCTCAGCTCGAGATACCAGCGAGTCGTTTCCCATCA
Organism: Notothenia rossii; assembly: GCF_949606895.1. Lineage (NCBI taxonomy): Eukaryota > Metazoa > Chordata > Actinopteri > Perciformes > Nototheniidae > Notothenia > Notothenia rossii. Next base: position 23,334,685 of record NC_136912.1, on the reverse strand, counting down.
AGCATTTCGCTTCTGCAGCCCATGGAGAGGAACTGTGCCGCGCCTCGCTCTCAAGGCTGCGGGCGTCTTTTTCCCGCGAGATTTCAACGTCTCATGTAGGCGAGCCTCCAGAGCAAGTCGGACAAAATGACTAACCATCATGCAACACACTAGCAAGACGTTGATCGCAACTACGCAGGTCTCGCTTTTCTCAAACAAGCCTACTCATATGGAAGGGGCGGTCTCTCCCCCCAACAACAGTGCATTACATAACTGTACAACTTATCATAACTGTGCACAGCTTATGCTTATTTGATAACTACTGTATCCCTTGGTTACTTGAACATGCTACAATATTATTAACCAGTGTCCTACCATAGTGCAGAAGTAGACGCCTTAAACGTCCCAGAAATATATATTACTGCTAATTCTTGTAATACAATAGCTGAATCATTTGTATGCACAAAAAAAGCAAGGGAACTTGTGTCCTTAACCTCACACGTCACACACACGTCACAACATGCGAATGAAATGATTTAAAACAAAACATGATATTATTCAGATTTGTATTATAACAATCATTTTATTACATCTATACAAATATTGATATACGAAATATTTGTATTGGAACAGTTTTAGACATAGTAATGCTGTAACATATTTCAGCCACTAGGGGGGGCAATGCCCCCCCCCCAGGCCCCCTCAAAATCCGCCTTTGTCCATTAGTGCAGGGGTTCCCAAACTTTTCAGCCCGCGACCCCCAAAATAACAGTGCCAGAGACTGGCGACCCCACGTGAATTGTCAACAGGCGGATGGGGGGTGCTAGTGATTTGTCAACGGTGGGGGTGCCTCGCTGCGGGGGAATTCTATAGATGGCCAGTCCGCCCCTGAAAAATGTCTATGCACCGGTTATTATTAATAATAATACAAATAATAATAACAAAACAACCCCACTTTGGGAACCCCTGTATTAGTGGACCGCCAAGTTATGGAAACATCCATGACATCTGGGTCAAGTGATATAACACACACATGTAACCTTGCTGTATCTAAGGAAACAAGATACAGATTCCTTAGATAATTAGTGCAATATGTAAAGTGAACAGCTGCATTATAATAACTTGACCCATACACCAATTCCTTACCTAACTACATTCAAAGTTACATTTGAATTACTTGTCTCAACATTTAACGTGTATGCTACCCCCCTTTTTAAAAACTTAAAGTATTTGCTCAAGGCCAGATAAGCGGAATGTGTAAAGGCTGTAAAAACATTACATATTTTTTCAATACATACATGCACAATCTTCTCTGTTCCTGCATGGTGTTACTCAGTGAGTCTTTCAAAAAGCCCACTGGTAGCAAAATGGCCACAGTGGACACCACATATCCACATTATTTTTGTTTGATTCCCCATGACCTTTTATAAATGTCTTACCCCTCTCTCTTCACTGATTATTTGTTTGCCTTCTCTGTCAAATAAACTTGAAAACGGCAAAAAGATTATAATCAGAAAAAAAAACAGCTGTCATACATTTTATTAAAAAAATCAAATTAAGGTAAATGGCGTAGCACTCTCGGAGAATACGTCAGAGGACATTAGCCTCATCCCAATACCCCTCCTCGACTCCTCTCTTCCCCTCCTCCGGGATTGACCCGGAAATCGATCAAGACACGCCATTTTGAAGGACGTCCCAATAGCTGAAATGCACACGGAGGAGTCAAGGAGGGGTGCGGGAGGAGACAAAAGGGAGGATACACGCGAGCAGACTACGCGGAAGTGTTTTCACTACTCACGTATAAAAGCCCCGCCCCCACCTTCACAGCTGGTCGATTTCAACATAGGAAAACCCACAACTGGAAGATGAGTGGAAAAGCGTCACATAAATGTATAAGTGCTCACGGCTCCGTGGGAATTATTATGTGCAACTCATTTCTAAAAGGCTTTCACATTACTATAATTATATTTTTATTTAAATGTAGGCTACATTTTACACCAAAACGGAAAACAAAAGCAGGACAAGCATCATACATTGAATTCCTTGACTAACAAGAGAAATATTCATTAATTTAAATAAATATTGAACCAGAAATGGGCCGGTTCTAAAGTGTCATTCAGTTAAGCCCGATGAGAGGGGATACAGCTGTGCACATGCAGTGTGAGAAAAAGTTTTTAGAGAGTACTTGTCCATGGACAAGTGAGTTTGGCAATTTACTTGTCCGAATACATTTTTCACTTGTCCAGAATGGAAAATATGGCAACACACATGCTGCAACCTGCCTGTGAGACAGAGTCCAACCACACATGTCCAACACTATAGGCCTAATAATAATAATACATTATTTCCATAGCCTATAGGCGTACGCTTTTCTACAACTTAAAGAAGCTTGCACGCTTACACATGTCCTGCAATACACATGCTGCAGCTGCCCAGCTGCTCACTGTTTGTAAAAGTAAATAAATAGTATGTTAATTTCAATAATGTACTTTCTATACCCTGCTTCATAAACAATACTGACATCCCTGTGCTCCTCCGAGTCTGGGGGTCCGGGGATGTGAGGAAAACGCGAGGACACAGACAGGGAGGCTGTTTCACTTCATAAAGGAAATGGCGGTCAATATTAACAACACAGGAGCTAAAACGCTTAATAATCTTCATTACGTGTTAAAGAAAGAACATAAGAAAGTTTGACAAAGATGAGGCTGTTAAACGGGCAGCGGATCCGCTGTGTGTAGAAAGAGAGAGAGAGAGAGAGAGAGAGAGAGAGACGCTGAGCTGCAGCGATCAGCTGATCCGGAGCATAGAGAGAGAGAGAGAGCTGCGGCCCGCGGGGTTCGGCCTCGCGTCCTGTCCTCACAACTCTTATTAATCCCGGGACCTGACAATTGTTATTTGTTCCTACTCGGAACCGAGTTTTGCTTCCCAACCCTGCCACTGTGCTACACGTCCCGCCACGCCATGCCCCTGTCTCAGTACAGAAAGCGGCGAGATGCATTTCCTTAGGAATTGACAAGCAGAACCGAAACTAACATTTCTAAACGAACAATGTCGGACACGGACAATTTGCGAATGAGTTCTGCCTTTTGTAAACTTTAATTTGTCAATAATTTGTCAATAAATGAGGGCGAAAAACGTCACTTGTCCACCGGACAAGTCAATTACAAGATCTACTTGTCCGTTATTGTAAATAACACGTCCCGGACGGTGGGACGTGTGCTTTTTCGCACACTGCACATGTCATCATTAACAGACGTCGTCTAAGAGTGACGTTTGAGTGAACGAGGACATCCCAATTAATACCTGAGGACTCCTCTGTCCTCACGTCACCTCCTCGTGTCTCTCGCTCGCATCTTACGGAGGCGGAGCTAAGATGCAAGGAAGGGAAGCGAGTGAGGGAAAGGAGGAGTCGAGGAGGGGTATTGGGATGAAGCTATTGAGTTCCCTGGCCTGACAGAGGCGTAGCACCTGCTTTAGACAGCGCTGGTCCTCACTGCTGCAGACGGCCTGAGACAGAAACTTCCAGATATTCAGCAATGACAGGGGGCTTTCCTGACGTTATGATGGCTAGAAAAACTACCTGTTGTCCTGTTCACATTATGTCCCATGCGTCCTCCCATTTTTTTCTCAAAGAGAGGTCATGAGTTGCATTGAATGGAAGCGTGACATTTGAAAATGGAAAAAATCTTTTCTATTAATCTTGTTGAACTTTTGGTTGTACTGTACGCTTGCTTTTATCTACTAATATAATTCAGTCGTCAGTAATGTTATCAGGAAGGTTAAGATAACAAGGTGGCATAGTTGAGTAATTAAATGAATACCAAAAGCCTGATTTGTATTGTGATTCAAATTCACAGGTATAAGGATCATGTACATGTTTGTACTAAAATATTCCCCAAGTGATTATGCCTTTCCCAGAAGTTTTAGAGTAGGTTTAGGCTTTTTAATTGTACGTGCTATCTCCTCTTTGGAGCAAACAGTAATGTTAATGTAACATCCACTGGTATCTTTCTGCTCTTTCAGACTTATTAAGCGTCTTTGGGTTCAAGAAAAGCGCTGTTGAAATATAGTTTATTATGATTATTATGCAACTTGTTTGTCTTTTGCGATGTAGTCTGAGAATGCATTGACACAGTTAATATATCATTTATGATTGTCACGTTGTTATGTAATGTATAACTTGCCGGAAGTGACAGAATTATGTAACGTTCTGCTGAGGTTAACATTACTTACCCGTGAAGTAGAAAGGGTTATAAGTTTACTCATAAAATTATAGTCAATTTGATGTAGTCAGTAATTAGTTTGGTACTAAATTAAGATAAACCACGATTGAAAGATATTTGTTTAAACGTACATGCTTCACTAAACTAACAACCTTATCTGGTAGTTAATTAAAATTGTTCTCCCCTCTTCCAATCACCTCCTGCAGATCCAGAGACGACAGCGGTGGCACGACTGTCGCGAGCCGAGGCGTACACAGCTCTGAAAATGTACCGTCGGGCTCTGGAGGACACAGAACTCAGCCCCACGTCCAGCTGTTCTGCTGAAGTAGGTCACAACGTTACCGCTGCTAGGGCCGGGCGATATGGTGTATATATCAACTTTCACAAATATCTCAATATCCATATTGCTACGTTATTTTGGGGTGGACTACTGGTGCTTGCTCTCAGAACATTTTACATACTGATATCTTTGATAATAATCATCTGTTATGCAGGTAAATACTACATATAGTGAGCCTCTCCTGCATTAGGTGCACATTAGTTTCTACTGTTTCTTTTCTTTGTCTTTTTCTGTAGTTTTATTTGTTTCATGTCTTGTATATATTTATGTTGCATTGTTGCAGGAGTCTGTGACGTTTTTCATTGCATATCTACACTCTAGCTGTGTATATCACCATAAAACCCTTTGACCTTTGAATGAATAATACACATTTTAAACTTAACTTAAAGTGGACCTATCATGCTATATTTGACAAATATATTACCAAACAGATCATGCATTTTAGCCATGCCTAATTTCGCTCTATTTTCTCTTTTCCAGCCCTGTTTTTGCAAGGGCTGAATCTGTGACGTAGCTTTAGTGCAAATGAGCTGCAGCTGACCACGCCCCCCTGCAGAGAGGGTAGTGTAATCTGAGATCAGCTGTGCTGGGCTCTCAGAAGAGGGAGAGGAAAAGAGAGGCTTTGTCCTTCGTGTATTATTCTTATATGATTTATATATAGTTGTTATTAATTTGTTTTAAGAAGCCTCAGACACTTTTGCTTGCAGATGTTGTGATTTCGGCCCCTTCGGCGGGTCCGTGGGGTTTAAGAGGTTTAAAGCTCATAAATAAAAAGAAGACCTTTGACCGTCACTTTCTTAGTTTTGTCCGGAAGATTTAAACTTTAACAGACATGTTGACCGGTGAAAAAAAAACTAACTGAAACTCTTCCGCACTCTGCTCGTTCCTTTGAGTGTTTGTCATCTGCTGGTGGACTAACCGGAGAGAATTACAGCGAGGGAGGGATTGCATTGAATAACAGTAGCAGGAGCAAACGCTTGCCTCGGGGAGGGATAAAAAGAGCCGGAGAATAAACAGAAGGGCGACATGGCAACCTTGGGCGGGAAGAGTCTCTCGCTGCTTTTGTGGCAGACTACAGCGCCACTTACAGACCTGGCATATGTACTACAGCGTCTCCTGCGCTTTCGAGCGGCAATGGCCGTGGCAACCCCCCATTCCCCTGATAGGTGGAGCGTTGCCCAT